>NC_086052.1:613333-920000 GCF_947568885.1 Cydia strobilella
TCACAGTGACACACACATCACCAGGCATCGTAAACTGCGAGCGAAATCCATTGAAGTACTAGGGTTGTAACTGGTTGTCATACGTCATTATAACGCGCAACAATGTAATGTAGCAATATTTAACAATTTTTAGTGTAAGTATTAATTAATAAAGTATTAAGTATTAATTAATAATATTGGACTATAGTTGGGAGGTTTTACAGTATTAAATTCTAAAAAAATCTTAACAATTATATGAAAATTGAGATCGGAGGGAGGCATTCGAAATTTAAATGTTGCTTAATTATTTTTAAAAACACTGCACACTGCACATCACACATTAACAGTGACGAGCCAGTATAAAGACAATGAATGTTTAAACAAAATTAAATGGACCTTTTAGCCCTCCCCTACCGTACATAGCGTTCGTCTACGAAGTTTGTAGCGGCGTATCGGGTCTACGTAACTGAATTATAAGTTAGCTTGCTCGTAAAAGTTGTGCATGATTTCATGATGAAGAAAGTTTGTGATAGCGGGTTAACATGACACAGACCTTAACAGGTTGGTTATGCTTATATCCCAGAAACAATACAAAGAATCGTAACCTCCTAAAGGGGCCCACTGACTATCAGTCCGCCGGACGATATCGGCCAGTCAGTTAAGGGGCCCACTGACTATCAGTCCGCCGGACGATATCGGCCTGTCAGTTGTTTGTAACTGTCAAATTTTTGTTCTAACTGACAGGCCGATATCGTCCGGCGGACTGATAGTCAGTGGGCCCCTTTAGAACAAAAACTTGACAGTTCCGAACAACTGACAGGCCGATATCGTCCCGCGGACTGATAGTCAGTGGGCCCCTTTATTTAAGGCCCAAGGCCCTATAGTTACTTCTTTAGTTTAATGAAATTTAAACCTTATGCAATTGGAACAGTTGCATTTCTTTTGTTTAGTTAAATTCTCAAACAAATCAAAATCAACTATTCCCTGCACTATAAGTTCACTTATCTTAAGATAAGGTCTATTTAGTACTAGCATAGAGTAACTTATACTAGAGCGGTACTGTCATAGTAAATTTTGTAACCCCAGTAAATTCACTGCCATCTGTCGACACACTTTAAAACTAAAAATAAATATTTATAAAAATACGATAAAATGTATTTAAATATGGATAAATGATTTTTTTATTTGCATTAATTATTTTTATATGATTTGACCCATGTTCTTTTACTGGTATGCGTTAAAATTATAAATAACAAACGAAACAGTCAACGCCCTCTATACGAGTGTAGGCCAAAACTAGTGGCGCCCTCTGATCGAGAATCAAATTTTCTTGATTTTCGAGGCACGTTTTTTCCTTAGACTGTATCCATCTATTACGGAGTTATTAAATTAAATTAAATTAAATAATTATTTATTTCAGAAATTCAATTTCCATAATATATTAGTAACTTATTCTATTAACTCTTAACCTATGTTAGTGACAATATCTATGTATGTAATCTATCTATACTTTAACTATTATAAACATGTAGGCTACTCCAGTACTTCCAGAAAGCGCCATCTATCCTGTCTGCGACTGTGGCTAGGATGCTGTTAGTGCTGCCGCGCACGCGCCGCACCAGCGACGCCACCCGCTTGCGCATGATGGCGTGGAAGCCGTCGGTGCGCGCCTCCGCGAACATACCACTAGCGCTGCAATAGCGCGGCAGCCCCAACAGCATCCTAAAAGCATTATTATATTGGACGCGTAGGGCGCTGTAAGTTTTTTGAGTAAAGTTGATCCATAGGCTGCAAGTGTAAAATGACTGACAGTACGCCTTAAACAGGGTGATTTTAACGTTGCTAGTACATCTTGCGAACCTACGAATCAACATATTACTTCTTACTGCCAGCGCCCTACGCTCCCTTTCCACATCTACGTCATCTTTTAGCGATGAGGTTACCCAGTGTCCCAAGTACTTAAATTCTCTTACGACTTTAAGTGGAGTGCCATTCAGTCTCACTGGAGGTAACATTAGGTCGTCTAATTGGACGGTTCTTCCTCTGAAGACTAGCAGCTCACTTTTAGAGACATTGTACTTGAGACCCTGGGCCTCCGCATACCGCTCACAAACACTTACTAGCATCCTAAGGGCGTCGATCGATGGGCTCAGCAACACCATGTCGTCCGCGTAACTGATGTTATTTACGAAAGTTCCATCTATTGAACATCCGACCATAGTGTTGCTGAGCTCCTCGATCAGCCGATTGACGTATAGGCTGAAGAGTCTGGGCGACGTAAGCCCCCCCTGCCTGACGCCGCACTCCAACCTATACTCATCGGATAGCGAACCCGCCCACTTTACGACATTGGTTTGGTGGCCGTACCAAAATCTAAAAAGTTCCACCAATTCCCCGGGTAATGACGTCTCCTCGTACAGTTTTTGCCAAAGTCTGTTATAGGACACCAAATCGAAGGCTTTCGAGAGATCAAGAATTTATATCTATCTTTGCTATAGTTTAATATTTACTCCTATGTACTATTGCAAGTACATTCCAATATATTTATCAGTACGGTTTTTACTCACTATTATTTTTAGTCGCTTTTGGCTACATGTTTCGGATTCTTTGGGAATCCATCCGAAACATGTCGCCAAAAGCGACTAAAAATAATAGTGAGTAAAAACCGTACTGATAAATATTTTGACATATTTCAAAATATTTATCAGTACGGTTTTATTAGGTATATTGGAATGTTCGCACTTAAACTATCGTGAGACATATTTCTCACGATAGTTTAAGTGCGAACATTCCAATATACCTAATTAATAAAGTATAAGATGCTTTGAGACAATATAAGCAATTATATTTATACAGGATGGAAAAAAAATTATAGGCTCTGGAGGGAAAGTGCCTTAAAACCTTAAGTTAACTTGTTTTACTAAAGGAAACATTCTTTTATTTTTCAAAAGAAACAAAAGTGTATTCAATAATTTTTCTTGTTTTCTTCAATTTCGCTTGTCTTAAAATATTCTTAAGTACCTACTAAATATTCGATTTTATGGATATTTTGTACGACAGACGAGTGTAAGTTTCTTGGAGAAATGTTATCATTAACATTAACTATCGACTACTGCCCGCGCAGCATCGTTTCCCCTATCACTAAGTCCGTCACTTTCGCACTCACATACTTGTTAGAACGTGACAGGCATGGTGCTATTACGACTGGAATAAATTGCGTGTACATGTTTTGGAATTTTTAGTCGGTCCGATCAGGGCTCGGAACCGGTATTTTCAAAAACCCCGAAATAGCCCAATATTTTGAATTATTTTATGCTCATTACGTAGGACTGAATCATGTATTTAGGAAACAATTTTGCATTATTAAAACGTCCCATTAAAAATGAAATTATAAACAAAAGAGCGAAAAAGAACGTAATAATACCGGTATTTTTGTATGGAGCAAATACCGGTTTCCGACCCCTGGGTCCGATTCCCGGGCGAGACAAGCGAATTTAAAAAATCTTTAAATGCAGTTTTGTTTCATTTTAAAAATAAAAGAATGTTTCCTTTAAGTAAAATGAGCTAACTTAAGGTTTCAAGGCACTTTCGCTCCAAGGCCCATTATTTTTTCCACACTGCAATATCTATGTCGAGACAGTCCGGTATGTGACGGCAGTAAAACAGTTGTACACTGTCGCTCGCTTATTGCGTCGTAAAAGCCCCTAGAGTGTCACCGCGCGATTACACATACAGTGGGAGGCTAGCCAAGATGACATAACATATACACTGGGAGCCTAGCCAAGATTACTATCGTAGATCGACAAACGTCAAATAAAAAGAAAATAATAAGATCACAGATGCTATGAAAAGTCACGTGACTATTTCCGTATATTATTTAAGTTTTTATTGGCGTTTTCTATAACGATCCTCTTTTTTTTTCTAAAATTTCTACTTAGTCGGCTGCTGAAATTGCACTCTTTATCTTTATTAGCATTTTTAAATTTATTGTAATGATACCTAAATAAATAACATTTTTTTTATTATTTATTTTATTTATTTATTGCACCAATAATTATACATTTTTTAGTTATTTATTTTAAGATTAGTTTTATTTATTTTTAGTTTTAGTTTTTAAGTTTTATAGGTTAGTTATTTAATTTTGTAATGTAATTATATCTTTGTATTTAGATTGATTAAATATAAGTACATAATTATACATACAAAGAAATTTTAAATGAAAATAGAACCAGGTAACAACAGGGGTGTTATCTCTTTCAGACAACCTTTGGGTAGCAGGAAATAAAGAAATATAAAAGTCAACACGTATGTCATATTTATGTTGTGACAGCGTCGTATGAGGGCAGTTAAACACTTAGTTTTTTTTTTTTTTTTTTTATGTGGGATCACCAACAGACAATACATCATGAAAAAATAATCTGTAGCTTACATAACATTGAGGTTGGATGTTTGTCCAATTATAGATAACCACAGCTTATACCAGTATCTTAGGACGTACAATATAGGTACAGTAGGACATTTAGACTTAAGCTATTAATAAATAAAATTTTACAATTATTAAAATATTAAGAGAATAAGAGCAATTTGCACTTTGCAATAGAAAAGTGATGAACCAACATATTACTTAATTAACATTGACATATTTTAAGAAGAGAGACAATAATAGTTGTAGGTACACTGTAGCTGAATTTTTTACAGTAGGCTATTTTTAGGGTTCCGTACTGAGGTCCTTGTGAGCAAGGAAAAACGGAACCCTTATAGGATCACTCGTGCGTCTGTCTGTCTGTCTGTCCGTCTGTCACAGCCTATTTTCTCCGCAACTACTGGACCAATTAAGTTGAAATTTGGTATACATATGTAAGTTTGTGACCCAAAGACGGACATGTAACGCAAACAAATGAAGAATTTTAAACATGGGGGCCACTTTTGATGATGTAAATGAGAAAATTAAATAATTTTTCAAACTATATCTTGTTATATATCAAATGAAAGAGCTCATTGTGAGAATCTCAAATATATTTTTTTAACAATTTTAGGATAAACAATTTAGAAGTTATTCAAGAAAATAGGCAAAAATTTCCCCCCCCCTTTATCTCCAAAACTACTGGGTATAAAATTTTGAAAAAAATAAACAAAATAGATCTTTACCTATAGATTACAGGAAAACCTATTAGAAATTGCAGTCAAGCGTGAGTCGGACTTAATTACTTAGTTTATGATCCGACCCCTACGGGTTTTTTAAAGACAATTCACACTCACGTTTCACATAAAAAATACATTGTTTACATTTTGTAATATACGGAACCCTTGGAACGCGAGTCTGACTCGTATTTGGTAGGTTTTATATAATAACGTAACCATCATCCACTAACAAGGACTTTAGTTATATCTATGTTGTATGAGAGCAGTAAAACAGCAGTAGTACGCTGGCGCTCTAACTTATTGCATCGTAAACACCCGTAGGACGTCCCGAGGCCGACGCGTTCCATATAGCACTGACACTGCCTCCTAAGGCTCACAATATACAAAAAAATTGCATCCATACAAACATTAGTTACAAATAAAAATTACAATTTAAAAATAAAAATTCAATTACAAAATAAATAAAATAAAACTTCAATGTCAAATAAAAATTACAAATAAATTACAAATATAAGCTATTATTTACACAATTTATACAAATATACCAAGAGAGATCGACCTACCTATAATTTAACAATTTGTGACGTTTTCAACTAAAAGGTACCACATTGTCGCTTGTCGGTTGATTTCTAATTGAAGCTATATGGAAATAGCGCCTTACTGACAAGCGAAAATAAGTACATTTTTGGTTGAAAATGGCACATTTATTAAGGTTTTGATCTGGTTTTAACACGACCTTGACATGAAATAAAACTATGAAAACGGATTATATCGCGTATATTGAATTTATAATACATCCCGACGTTTCGAACTCTTTACAGCGTTCGTGGTCAACGGGTGAACCACGTCTTGGTGATTGGCGCGCATCTTACGTGAGCGACCTTCATCAAAACAAGATGTAAACCGGCATAAGTCGGCATCCTAATCAAAAATTCTGGAAGAATCTTTAGTCTCGCCCCGTGTTTTAGTAAAATAACAAAATAAAATTATTTATTCCAGACAACCACAATCCATAGATATACATTTACACTTGCAATAAGAATTCAAAAATAAATAAAATTTGATATATAATAATGACTAGACATTAACATTTATTAAATTAAAGTCGTCGTCAATAGAACTTGCGAACAATGTAAACAAACCTTTTTACCTTCATTACTTCGTAATTTCGCTCTTTAAAAGGACAACCATGACCTTATTAACAGTCTATATACTTAAATATTTTATTTATATAAATTTTTAGTTATTAAATGTTAATTATTAATATGTCAGCTAAAATAACCTTCGTTAATATGTTAGGTCATATTAGTTTACATTTGACAATCAGTTTCTTTTTTCGAACTGTCAAAACGATTAGCCACTAAGTATGGAACTTATGTAAAAAGTGAACTGACTGTGAAGTCACGGTTAAATCACCTACTTTTTTTAGTTCTATCCGATTTATTAAATAGAAATTGTGTCAAATAATATATGCTCTCTACGTTTTTCCAATAACTAATTTCTTGTATTTTATTTCGTCCATGGTGTGAAATAATTTATTTAAACACACGAAACATCCCTAATCCCTATTGATTAAATATAAAATAACTTGACAATTAATTGATGGGCAAGATATATAAAATTAATTGATTATTAAAATATTAAAATTATTAACTATAAAATTTTAATTAAAAGCTC
The DNA here is from genome assembly GCF_947568885.1 of Cydia strobilella. Lineage (NCBI taxonomy): Eukaryota > Metazoa > Arthropoda > Insecta > Lepidoptera > Tortricidae > Cydia > Cydia strobilella. Next base: position 620,132 of record NC_086052.1, read on the forward strand.
GAAACGTATGCGCATTCAAATTTAGTTAAAATATCATAACTTAAAACTAAGAAAATAAATAATTATTATTAAAAAATAAATAAAAATAAATACATAAATTATAATGTATCCGGCGGATACATTACAATTTATGTATATTTATTTAATGCGGATACTATCCGCATTAAATAAATAAATAAATATTTTGTTAAATCTCGTTCGAGTGGACATTTTACGTAGTGCGAGGGTCGTTAAAAATCACAGTTCATTAGGGAACTACGGGGGCACTTGTTTATTTGACCTACACTGTAGCATCTGATAAGCTATAATAAAAAAATAATTCTCAATAGTTATATTTAAGGTAACCTAAACGACTTTGGCAACTAATGACTATAATTTTATACCAACTTCTTTGTACTTAAGCATTGCGTAAAATATTAAATATAATAAAACGGGTCACTCACGTACTTTTATTTCAAAAATTGCTCGACATGTTTCGCTCCATAACGAGGAGCTTCAATAAAAGCACGTGTTGGTGGACCGACGCAGACCTGCGTCGATGCATCAACACGATATCCTGTTGAAGCTGTGTATTTAACCTAGTTATATATTATATATATCTATATATATTTTATATATCTGTGTCTCATGGAAATTTTGTTCTTAAGTTTGCGTAAAATGTTTTAACAAGCTTGTGTTTTATTTGTATTAATTTATAATTATAACTAGTGGTAGTTGTGGTTATAATTATAATTTGTTGTCCCTGCAACTTCGCCCTTAAGTTTGACAAAAGTACAAAACTTCCACTCGCTCTATTTTCTTTGTATTATTCAAGAGTCTGTGCGGAAAGGGAAGAGCCATATTCATATTGATATTCCTTTATTGATAAAATTACAAATTTTACATGTCATAAATATTAATAAGTAAGTATATGTCAGTTTAATCACAATTCATTTAAAATAACTATTATTAATTGAAGTAAAATAAAATAAAACAATAAATAACACCATATATATATAATACCACCACCACCACCCATATATATATATAGAATATATTAGTTCCCTTATATTCCACTACTCTTCTCTTTCCGTACAGACTAACACTTTTTAGCAAAGAAAACTAGTATAAGATATACATATGTCTATCGGGCCCATTCGAACAATGATCTAGATATCAACTAGATATCCACTAGATATGAAACAGAATCGATAACGAGATATTTAAGAAAGTCATGTCAAATTTGACATTTCCGCGATTCCGAATGTCCTCTTGAACGATCTCTTTAAGATTTCCTTAATAATTACTTAGACATCCAATGGATATCTAGTGGATATCCCAAAACGTCACAATAATTGTATCGTGAAATGACAATTTGGTTTCTCGAATCGAACTGCAAAAGATAACTAGTTGAGAACTAAACTACAACGTATCTATTAGATCTCGTATTGTTCTCGTATCTAGTAATTATCACGTCATAAAAATTAAATGCTCATATCAAGTTTAGCGTTTTTGATTGACCAGGCATTTTTCACGGTAAAAGAATTTTATAGTAAATTTAACATAAAATGATTCCCATAGTATTATTTAATTGACAGTTGTATTTTTGATTTTTAATTGTTTTTGATTTTTTGACATTTGTATGTATTACTATAATTTAGGGTGTTGTGTATTTTTAATTTTATTTGTATTGTAATTTTTGACATGTGTTTTTGACATTAAAGGTTGATTGATTGATTTTAAGTAGTAACTTCGATTTAACATTTAAAACTTTCGCGTTTTGAACACATATTAAATCACATTTACAATTCTATCGCGAATTTATTTTGTTACCTTTATTTACCGACGTTTCGACACAGGTTTCGTAACTTCCATCAGTAATTCGATTGTATGGAAGCAGCTTTTTGGTGGCGGGTTCATGTGACTTAAGTATCTACGAATGAAATTTAATGAGACTGCAAGCGACCATAGCCTGCGAAGATATCACCCGTGCTATTCTCTTGATCACCACCAACTAAACGTAAAATAAGATTTGCAGTACGGTCAGAAACTCTTAAATGCCAGTCAGTGATAAGTATGGACAGTAAAACAAATGGAAAGACCACTAATAAAGGCGATCGTTAAACAAGCCCAGACATATCCGTTTATGGAACTACTACTACCAGTAATAGTTTCTTTCTGAAGATTTACGGAGGCACTTTAGAAGTTTTGTTTAATTGTTTGAGATATTTTCTTTCGTATAATATATTTTTTCTACTCGTCGACTTTAATGGATTAAAACTTCGTACACCAAACTGTAACTTAAAAGTTATCTATTATATCACGATTGTATAATATAGTATTATATTAATACACACATATCATAAACCCTCTCTGATGCGTTTAATAACCGTAAATTACGGCTTACGGCTAGCATAAACATAACTTATTTTGTTAAAACAAATCTGTGTAATAACGTCGATATCGATTTAAAGATAAACCACACCGCTGCTCAAAATACGGTGACGGTACGGAATCGTAGTGGCGTGACGTAAGCGTCACGAATTATCGCACGCCCTCTACACCGCTGCTTACAATACGCTGTGCGGAATCGCCGTGACGTGCCGTAAGCGTCACGAATTATCGCACGCCCTCTACACCGCTGCTTACAATACGCTGTGCGGAATCGCCGTGACGTGCCGTAAGCGTCACGAATTATCGCACGCCCTCTACACCGCTGCTTACAATACGCTGTGCGGAATCGCCGTGACGTGCCGTAAGCGTCACGAATTATCGCATGCCCTCTACACCGCTGCTTACAATACGCTGTGCGGAATCGCCGTGACGTGCCGTAAACGTCACGATTTCACCGCGTGCTCTCCCCTCGACTGCTCGCTGACGTATCGTATCGTATACGACGTGACGTGCCTAATGCGAAACTATTACAATCGATGTTGCTGTTGCGGCAGCAATGCAGTTGGTAGTAATGTCGCGCTGCAATACTGCAACAGTAATGCTGGTCGAAATTAAACTATAGTGAGACATATTTCAAAATCACACTTCACTTTCTTTTTTTTCACTTGACGACTCCATCTGCGGACTGCCCCGCGCCCCCCGCCCCCGCCCCATCAGCGCGAGGCGGCGCGGGCAGTGCACGACGTACAACCGCCGCGGACACTCGTGCCCGAGGAAGGATTCCCGAAGAATCCGAAACATGTCGCCAAAAGCGACTAAAAATAATAGTGAGTTAAACCGTATTGATCTACATATTTAGTAATGCTGGTGTAGTCAATGATATAATATAACTGTCAATAGATAGGTTATACTCATACATAAGGAGCACAAAAAATACTTCCATATTTATTTTATACCTACGAATAAATCTGTTATTTATGATTAATTTTCGCATTCCATTCATCTTTGTCACACTCGTTGTTAAATATGAGCTTGTCTCTTTCTCTTTCTGTGAGCGGGAGCTCGTTAGCACGTGCACATATGAATAAGTACATACTATATGTTCAGTCTTGGTGTAAAATCGAAGGACAATTTCATTATAGTTAGCATATTTTATTCAATAAGCAGGTGGCTCCTTCGAAAGGACGGCGCTAATAATTTTCATGTAACACTATAGTACGAGATCCGGTAAAGGATTATATTTTACGGTTTTACTTAAGACGAAAGTGGAGGACCCGCGCGAAATCGCCTTTTCATACAAAACCTAGTCCTCATTTTCCTCTCTGGGTATTAACATTATTCAAAATATTTTGACACAATTTCTTGTATATCAATCACTACGTTTGATTTTTTTTTCGTTTTTATTATTATTACAAGAGCATTTTAAAATTCGAATGAAATCTGTTTTTCGCTCCTTATTTCTACCAGGGCTCGGAACCGGTATTTTTTAAAAACCCCGAAATAGCCCAATATTTTGAATTTTTTTATGCTCATTACGTAGGACTGAATCATGTATTTAGGAAACAATTTTGCATTATTAAAACGTCCCATTAAAAATGAAATTATAAACAAAAGAACGAAAAAGAACGTTATAATACCGGTATTTTTGTATGGAGCAAATACCGGTTTCCGACCCCTGATTTCTACAATTATCAAAAAATCTAAAAAAATCAAACGTAGGCATAGCTACGGTTAATATACATCAAATTATATAAAATATTTTCCATAATGTCAATATCCAGACAGGAAAATTAGGGACTACGTTCGTATGGAGAAACGGGAGTCCCCATTACTCTTAAGAACTAGCTTCTGGAACTTCGTCTGCGTAGAATGATGATGATGATCGATAAAAACTATCTATATCTTTTCCCGGGGCTCAAACTATCCAATGCAGTTTTGTTTCTTTTAAAAAATAAAAGAATGTTTCCTTTAAGTAAAATGAGCTAAGGTTTTAAGGCACTTTCCCTCCAGGGCCCATAATTTTTTTCCACACTGTATACGTCTGCGAGCGATACTTATTTTTTTTAATAAACTCCTTAACAACTGGGAGATTAGTTCAGAAGGCGTTTAAATAAAAAAGGGAGGAGTGGAAAGATTCGCACGCTTCCGGTAAACGTCGGTAGCCCAGTTGATTTAAAAGCGATCGAACCGGTGGTGTTCCAAACTGTCGCAAGTTCGAGTCTTGCCGGTAGCGGTAAAAAAAGTCACAATCTGTCAAAAACTATCATGTTTTTCACCGTTTAAGAAATGGGAAGAAGTATTTTGTGGAATATTAGATGAAAATAATAGACCTTGATCGGGATCTCAAACTACAAAGGGATATATTAAATATATTAATGACGGGTCACTCACGTGTTTTAAGTCGAAAACGCTCGACATGTTTCACTCCGTACCGAGGAGCGTCATCAGGAGCTTGTGCGTTGTTGGATTCGGATTCGACTCACTATATACGTTTCGATAAGGTAACTGTGCTGGCGAAAGAAAAGTTTGTGATTCAGCGAAAAGTACGGGAGGCTATCGAAATTGGTCGTCATCCGAATTTTAACCGTGATTGTGGTTGGTCAGTGCCTCCGAGCTGGAAAACTGTTTTGGGTACTACGTCGGTGGACAGTGTGGACGAACCATTAGCGAATGACGTAGTGAGTGTTGTGTGCAACCCATCATTTGACAATAATGCCGTAAACGAGGGTAGTTTCTCGCCCCCCCTGCCGCCACCGGCGCCCGCGCCGAGTCATCGGGCGCGGAGGGCTGCGGCCCGCAGTCTGCGCCGGTCCGTCACCGTCGACGCAAGCTCCTGATGACGCTCCTCGGTACGGAGTGAAACATGTCGAGCGTTTTCGACTTAAAACACGTGAGTGACCCGTCATTAATATATTTAATATGTCTATGTCTCACGGAAGTTTTGTTATTAAAATTACAAAGGGATAATGCCATTTAAAACTATTAATATATTCGATTTTAGTACGAAATAAGTTACATACGACGCTGAGCTGGCCTAAATCAAATTATTTTTCTCTAAAGGGACAATTATGTGTTAATCTATTTATAAAAGACGGGTAATATAAGGGGAACAATCTATTTGCAAAAGTAGGAGAAAATTTGTAATGAAATCAGAAGATATATGTAAGTCGCGAACTCGCGAATTTAATTTGTTACCTCTTTTCTTTATTACCTTTTCACACACAATTAAACAAATCTCTCTTTCGAGCGCTTCTGTCTCAATCATAAATTGCGTGAGCGATATTGAACGTAACGGATATTTTTCTGTTAGTTTAAATCGTCGATCGATGCCTTCTCTAAAAACCTATTTACAACTAACTACCAAGTACCAACTCACAAATATTTATTAGTTATTGTATTTTATAAATTTAATCATTATTTATTTATTCGATTTTATGTATATATATATATATATATATGTTTATTTAATTTATTTATTTTTGCTCAATACATGATGGTACAAATGGCAGATCTAATGCCTTAAGGCATATATGCTCCACTATATATTAAACTAAATACATGCTTGACTTACACCTCTTTATATATATTTTTACATATTTCCAAACCACTCACTTCCACATCCACTTTCAAATTTTTCCTTGTATATTGTTTCTAATTTGTCTTAATTATTAGTTACTGCCTTAGCTATCTTCTTGCCCTGGGCTCCACGGAAGACCAGCGCTGTAGCATATACCTATATGTTAGAGCATATGCTGAGTGGTGTCCATTTGTAGCCTCTATAGCAGCATTAATATTGTAATCATTGCATGTTAGTATAAGCTACTTGTAATTTTACGTGTTAGTGTATAAGATCTTCTTCTTTTTAAACTTGTATGGTGCTGTATGTAGATTTTTACAATAAACGTTTTCTATTCTATTCTATTCTATAACCCAAATGTAAACTTCGCTTTCATTAATCTGGTCAAGCTAACCGTCGCCGTAGTCATGTATAATCCAGTTTTCATTATTCACTATTATATTCTAGATTATTCCGCGTTGCTATGCATAGCCTGTATTAACAGCGGCAGTAATGAATTGCAAATGGGTGTTAGTGACTTGAAATGAACTGCGGGGCTGGCGCTTAAATAATTAAATCTAGTGTAATTGGAGACTAATGAACTGTTTTTATTATACGATGTGTTTTAGCTGACGATGTAGCCATTAACAGGTGTTCCCCTCTGTCGAAACTCTATGACCAATGGTCATACACATTGTATGGGGCACACTGAACGGAAAACGTCCATTATCGCGATAATCAACGGCGTTTTCCGTTAGTCTAGCCCCAGCATTACAGTAGATGTCGCTAGGAGCTAATGAAGGGTGTGTACCATTGCAGTATAATTTTAGTATTAAAATACCTTTTGAAGTAGCAGAGGGATCTGAAGAGTAAAATTTTACACAAAAGTAGGTATATTTTCAGAGAAATAAAAGGTGAAATCCGCGCAACGGTCATATCTTTCGTCGTAAGTATCACGCGGCGCCGTATCTTTTGTTTTCTTTTAATTTCCTGACTTCACGCCTCCTATTAATCTCGCGCACATTTATACTATTCGTTTACTCACACAGGTAATTTCTAAAATAACAAAATAGAAATTGGTACCTAAGTAGGTACTAAAATAAAATTGAATTGTAAATGGCCACTGACTTGAAACGAATCACGACTGCGACGGGACGAGCTGCGAAAGCTTAAATAATTAAATGTAGTCTAATTCCAATTAGATGAGACGATGCAATAAACGGGCTTCTAGTTTTATTGCGGTTTTAAACCGGCGACAAATAAAAGAAGTTAACATTTAGAAACTTTTCTTTTAAATACTATTGATTAGAGATTAACTGTGTTGATTTTCTTACCTATAGTTTTAGATTTAGATTTATTTATTTCATAATAATAAATTACATTATAAATTATTTTAAGCTAATCTATACGAATGTATATTATGATCGTCAACTATAATATACAAATTTAATGTTAATACAGATAAAAATCATCAATTCATCATCAAATATCAATAGCAAAATAAATTCATCACAAAGTCAAATAAATATATATTTAGTCGCGTCAACGTTTAACCGAAAGTTTTTTGTGTAAATGAAATTCCAATCTTATGAATTTAACCTTATGAATCTGCTCGATATGATGCTGATATCAACTGATATTATAACACGGGCGAGATGCGCTGCAATTGGCTACAGAGATACCTGAGCCCCCCCGCATAAAAAATTGTTTGCCGGAGGGATCAGCTATGTCTGGAGCTAATTGTAGCTTATACGATATTGGACCTTAAAGCTCAATTAGGCTTCAAATTCATCTTGCTAAAACGAGATCATTTCGTGGCACTATCTCTTTTTAATGTTAAAAAAAATGTTCTGAGTGTATGCTTCCAAAAAAAATCTAGATAATTATTATTATTATATTCATTATTTAAATTTATTGGATTGTGATTTCATTGTTGAAAGTTTTGTTTTTATTTTTAATGTATTTAACACATAGCTATAACGATAGTACTAACAATATTGTATGGAATTTTGAATATTCTGAAATAAATATATATATTTTTTTATAATTTTTTGACATTGTATTTAGTATTATTATTATTATCTGACATTTTATTTCACTGTATTTGACTTTTAATTTTATTTTTATTTTTTATGATTTGTTTAATTGTTTTTTATTTTTTACTTAATTATTTTACTGAATTATTATCTTTTACAATTTGACGACCTTTTTGCGAGTTTATGTTATTTTACAGTACATATGGTGCTACTTTTCTGCACTAGTGCGTAAATTAGCACATTTCGTAACTATGTCAAAAATTTAAACTGCCATATGTACTGTAAAACGTTGTACGATACACGTGCGAATAGGTAATTCGCAACTCGTGTCGATTTAAAACACTCCCTTCGGTCGTGTTTTAATTTATCGCCACTCGTTTCGAATTTCCTCTTTTTCGCACTTGTATCGTAAATAACTATAGAAACATTGTGACATTGTTATAGGTAAATATCATGTAATTTCCAATAAAAAATAAATTCTCTGGTGTTGCGGGTGTCCATGGGCGGCGGTAATCGCTTACCCGCGTTTTACCCGCGTTTTACCCGCGAGTGTGGAATTGAAACACGAGCTAGCGAAAGGATTCTATAGTTGAACTACGAGCGAAGCGAGGGGTTCTAAAATAGAATCCTGAGCGTAGCGAGTGTTTCAACACACGAGAAGTAAAATACATTTGCACCCGTGTGTAACACAAAACTTTTCCCCTCACTATAGCGAGGAAAGTGCAACATCCACAGGCGTTAGATCATCTTCATCACTGGAATCACTTATTTTTTTACGATATTATAACAGAAAACACTGGAAATTCTGATTTTTACGTGAGCCGGTGAGAAGTGTTTTTAAGTAAAAAATTTGTTGACAATGTCTGACATTTCTGTTCTGACGTATGAAATGTCAACGATGCGTTTTGAAATTGCATCGACTCAACTTGTGCGTTCAGAATTATATTTATATAAATAAAAAATCTAAAGTTTCTTATGGAAATTTAAGGTTTATGACGTAAAATTACTAAATAAAGCTAAATTTGGTCTTTTTTATTACATTCTCAAACCATTTATTTAATGATAATTAATATCGAACGAACCATTATTATGAGCGTTTTACGTTTTGTTATCTGTCAAGCTACTTAAACACGCTCCATCCAAGGTCAAATTACTTTCCCCACTAGTGGATAAAATGCGATTTTCCCCGCTTGTTTTAAAGGATAAAAGACGGCTTTCCGAGCTAGTGAGGGGAAAATAATTATATTATATGTAAATTGACACGTTATCAAATAAAGGGTAAAAAAATAGGCCTATCAGCACCGTCAAATGGCATATTTTCTAATACGGTCACCAACATTTATCTTCTACTCTATTTTATACAATCTCATCCCTTATTGCCTTGTAAGAAATGTAGATATATTTGTTGCTGACTATACCCGGCCCAGTCGCAATTACACCGGCCGTTATTGTGTGACGGCCAGGCCACAGGAAGAGCGTATTTGCCCTTAACATTTTTATAAATTTTTTGCTGCCAATTTTTTCATGCAAAAATATTACGTATACCAAAATAATCTGATTATAAAAGCCGAAGTTTAAAACTTAAAATACTTTAATTTTTTTTTTTAACAAGCAGAAACGTCTGCGATCGATGCTATTTATTAAGCTTAGAATAAATTTAAAAGTGGAAAAATTACTGCCTTGGGTGAGACTTGAACTCACGGCCTCTGGATCGATACTCCAGCGCTCTGCCAACTGAGGTCTTGGTGGCTCAGTTGGCAGAGCGCTGGAGTATCGATCCAGAGGCCGTGAGTTCAAGTCTCACCCAAGGCAGTAATTTTTCCACTTTTAAATTTAAAATACTTTAATAAACTACGCATGCGGCCACGTACGTGGGCGTTTTCTAAAATAAATATTGAACACCCGATTCTCACAGATCCTGGTGTTTTTGGGTTCTTTCAACTCAGAATCACTAGCATATTAAAAAATGTCCCAAAAATTTGTATGAAAGTAACATCGTCAACAACTACGTCACGCACATACAAATGAAAAATCTTTTCACGCTAAAACGTGACGTAACTTGGATGTTAAATACCTCTTCATTGTTTATTCTGACTGCCTACGAAGCTGGATGTCCCGGGTACCAATCCCGCTTACTCGCGAACGCGAACCGAAGCGGCGCGGCGGTCCCACGGCGTTCGCGTTCGCAACGAGATCGCTCACGTAGGAAACTTCTATGGGTATCATATTCATATTCATATTCATATATTTTATTGGTAATAGATAATTACATGTCAAAATAATGTAAATACAATTGTAAATAACATTCTTAGTTTAAGGTACTATTGCTAAAAAATAATTCTTTATGGTCATAGAACGCCTGCTCTATAAGCCATTATTTAAGTTTAGCTTTAAATATTGCTGCACTATGTGCAGCGATGATTTCACCCGGGAGGTGGTTATAGATCTTGCGACCCATGACGTGTGTGAGCTTTCCTGACTTTGCGAGTCGGTGTGGCACTCAAGGTAGCTTACCAGCGCGCGCGCGCTGCGGGTCTCATACCGGCGCGGGGTAGCGTTACAGTTTTTAGGCGTTGCGTCTACTTCTTCCCGTGTAGTTACTGCCATATTGAAAATAAAGAGAGAAGGCAGAGTTAAAATGCCTAGTGACTTGAAGTGTGGCTTGGTAGTTTCGGTCTGAGGGATTCGCACTATCAAAGGATTGATTCACCTCACGCCGCATCGCTTCGCTTCGCGTTCGCATTTTGTTCGCCTACGTAGTACGCTGCGTAAGAACATTTTATAATTATTTAGTGTGTTTTTATTTATCATCAACATTTTTGTTCCTTATGTAGGAAGCGTTATTATATTTTCTATGTATTTAAGTCATTATTTGAAATAGAAGAAGATATATGTGTCAAACAATTGTACAAATAATAAAGTTAATTAAAAACTAAACTTAATCACTAAACCACTACCTACTGAAACCCGTTCCGGGCTGTCCCCGACGCAAAGGTGCCCATCACGCCAGCTGCGTTGCCGCGTTGGATTGCGAAATGTAATAATAATAAAGTTTTAGTTTAAGAGCCCGGTTACGATTTTAGTCGCAAAAATGTAAAGTTGATAGATTTCTTCTGTGAAATTGTACACCTTTTGTTACCTAATTGAAATAACAAGTACTGGTTTCTATTAGCACGACTTCTTATCTCTAGGTTTATCAGATCATTTTTTTGAAAAAAGGCTTACTAAATTAGTAATGATTTTTTTTCTGATGGACGTTTAGGTAAACGCGTGTAAAGCACTGACTTTGATGCTCTTATTTGTAAATTTCGTAAAGTTTGGACTGCTAAAAATGGTAAATTTGTATTACACATATTCTGTACTCTAGGTTTATCAGATTACATTGTTGTTATATGACTTAGAGTTCGAGGAAATGAAAGTTAAACGAATTCAATTTTCTCCAGAAATGACCTCAAAACAAGTGACAATTTCTCCGAAAATCTACTTATTTTCGACGTAGATTGCATACTCAAATAATCTGCAATGTTTACTTAAACTGTTGCTGTACTTCATTTTATTTAAATTGCAAATTTTATTTTCTGACGATTTTTTAAAAACTTCCCCTTTTTCTGGTATAACATCGGTGACACGCGCTCGCGGCCTCAGTCCCGCGCGGGAGCTGGTAGAGGCAGGACGTTTGTTGATCGGCTCCGCACGTTGCATCGACGACGACGAAGTTATTTATCATTGTGTGCGTCGCTCGCCGTGTAAAAAGTTATATTTGTTTGCGTGTTTGGCTGTACTGTGTGCGTGTAAACTGCGACCAGAAACTTTAATCCTTGGGTTGTAAGTACTTGTTTATTAACCGCCTTCAAAAAAAAGGAGGTTCTCAGTTTGACCCGTATGTTTGTATGTATATGTATGTATGTATGTATGTATGTTTGTTCGCGATTATCTCGCATTTGGCTGAACCGATTTTGATGCGGTTTTTAGAAAAAGTGTTTGTTACATTCTGGAGAAGGTTTTAGTATACATAGAGCTGAGCTGATGCTGAACCCTGGCTGTACCTAGTGGAACGCAGGTTTAGTGCAACATAGGCACACGCTGTTTTGGTCTGTCTTGATGAGCAATTAGGAGAGCAGTACCCAAGATGGAGCTGATGCTGAACCCTGGCTGTACCTAGTGGAAATCAGGTTTCGTGCAACATAGGCACACGCTGTTTTGGTCTTCCGACACGTCTTGATGAGCACTTGGGAGAGCAGTACCCCAGATAGAGCTGATGCTGAACCCTGGCTGTACCTAATGGAACGCAGGTTTGGTGCAACATAGGCACACGCTGTTTTGGTCTTCCGACACGTCTTGATGAGCAATTAGGAGAGCAGTACCCAAGATGGAGCTGATGCTGAACCCTGGCTGTACCTAGTGGAAATCAGGTTTCGTGCAACATAGGCACACGCTGTTTTGGTTATTCGACACGTCTTGATGAGCAATTAGGAGAGCAGTACCCAAGATGGAGCTGATGCTGAACCCTGGCTGTACCTAGTGGAACGCAGGTTTGGTGCAACATACGCACACGCTGTTTTGGTCTTCCGACACGTCTTGATGAGCAATTAGGAGAGCAGTACCCAAGATGGAGCTGATGCTGAACCCTGGCTGTACCTAGTGGAACGCAGGTTTGGTGCAACATAGGCACACGCTGTTTTGGTCTTCCGACACGTCTTGATGAGCAATTAGGAGAGCAGTACCCAAGATGGAGCTGATGCTGAACCCTGGCTGTACCTAGTGGAAATCAGGTTTCGTGCAACATAGGCACACGCTGTTTTGGTTATTCGACACGTCTTGATGAGCAATTAGGAGAGCAGTACCCAAGATGGAGCTGATGCTGAACCCTGGCTTTACCTAGTGGAACTCAGGTTTCGTGCAACATAGGCACACGCTGTTTTGGTCCTCCGACACGTCTTGATGAACACTTGGGAGAGCAGTACCCAAGATAGAGCTGATGCTGAACCCTGGCTGTACCTAGTGGAACTCAGGTTTGGTGCAATATAGGCACACGCTGTTTTGGTCTTCTGACACGTCTTGATGAGCAAATGGGAGAGCTAACCCAAGATAGAGCTGATGATGAACCCTGGCTGTACTTAGTGGAACTCAGGTTCATTTATTGTTATCAGAACTTCCACCCCCTTTTAACCCCCAGTACCTACTGCATGTTAAACGTGTGGTAGGTCTGGTCAGGTGCCTGCTTCATCTGGCAGCCCTCCAGGTGTTCCAGGTCTTGAAGAACTTAACTTGCCTACAGCATACTCTACCAACTTCAGATTAAAAGAGTTTTACCCCTGATCCGATGCGTCCAGCAGCACTCCAGGTGTTCCAGGTTTTGAGCTGTCTCCGTCATACACTACCCACAACACGTTGAGCGAGTGTTACCCACCCTTTGCCCTTGACCCTTTGCACTCAGCAGCACTCCAGGTGTTTCAGATCTGGAGCTTTCCCCATCATACACTACCAGCGGCACGTTGAGCGAGTGTTACCCGTTACCCCTGACCCTTTGTACCCAGCAGCACTCCAGGTGTTCCAGGTCTGGAGCTTTCCCTATCATACACTACCAGCAGCACGTTGAGCGAGTGTTACCCCTGACTCTTTGCACCCAGAAGCATTCCAGGTGTTCCAAGTCTTGAGCTGTATCCATCGTACACTACACACTACCAGCGGCATGTTGAGCGAGTGTTACCCCTGACCCTTTGCACCCAGCAGCACTTCAGGTGTTCCAGGTCTTGAGTTTTCCCCATCATACTCAACCAGCGGCACGTTGAGTGAGTGTTACCCCTGACCCTTTGCACCCAGAAGCACTCCAGGTGTTCCAGGTCTTGAGCAGTATTCATCGTACAACCAACCACACGTTGAGCGAGTGTTAGAAGAGTGGAGAAGAGAAGAGTATGACTTTGGAAATAAAAATTATTATCACCCTTCCCAACGATTAAGACTATCTCCATAATATCAAATTCCATCCAAATCGGTTTTATTGGATTCCATACAAATTTCCATTACCCCCCTCCCCCCCCGTTTCTGGGGTAAAACCTATCCTATGTCCTTCCCCAGGACTCAAACTATGTCCATACCTCATTTCATATTAATCGGTTCAGCGTTTATTGATTCCCCATACAAATTTGCACCCCCTTAAAGGGTGAGTTCTTGAATAAAAAGTATTCTATGTCCTTCCCCGGGATTCAAACTATCTGTATACCAAATTTCAACAAAAGGCTAGTTTCCCCTCTGGGTTGGAACGTTGGAAAGTCAGATCGCAGTCGCTTTCGTAAAAACTAGTGCCTACGCCAATTCTTGGGATTAGTTGCCAAGCGGACCCCAGCAGACTTCCATGAGCCGTGGCAAAAAGGCTGGGATAACGCGAGTAAGATGATTATATATATATATATAAGATATTGCCTTAGTACAAATCATTATCATCATGCTATATAATTTGTATGTATTATATGAATACATAGGTAAATTGTTAAGAGTAATAAACGATTATATCAAATTTACCGAAAGTTTTATTTTAACCTAATTAAAGTTATAAAGTGACGCATAATGTTGCGAAAGTATCAATATTGTTTAGGCGGTCGCGTTATTTCAAGCAGCGGCCGGCGTTCGGTTACTGTGTAAAAGTCGTATCTTCGCGCGTTTTCAAATCGACTACGGGCTCTTAACAATTTGCATTCCAGTAGATTAGTATTTCGTGGCCCCAACATTCATTTGCATTTCAACGCTTCTTGGTCAAACAAAGAAATTCATTTACGAGTTTCAACAAAACATCTTCCAACTCTTCATTGGTGATCGGGCATTACCCGACAACGGCAAGACTAGAAGGAAGGGTTATGATGTATAGCTATACAATATACAGGGTCGGTATTTCAGCTCTTAGCCATATTTTGCGTGGTGAATTTATTTATTTAATCGTATGGCATATATAGATTGAGGGCAATCAGAGTGTAGCCTAGAGGTTGCCAAGCCAAGCAGCCAACTCAGGTGTCACGGTGCTCAGATCCTCAGCAGGCCCAGGGTATGAGTGGAATGGGCAGCGTTTAAAAATATATTCTGTGGTCTGCTCTTCCTCTCCGCATTCGCAAAGTGGGGACGCATTCGCAAAGTGCGTGGTGAATGCATAGGTCATACTGAGCAACTTTTACTATGGAAGCAACCGCAACAACGATCTATTTCAGTCAGCCGACATTGGGGCATAGTTGCTTTCTGGCGGAATTCGCGGATATGAGGTGGCGTCTCCGAAATATCTTTATCGCACATTTTACACGACTTTTGCTAGAGTTACTTTAAAAACAACAAAACAAATTATTTTTTACTTACAAACTAATTAAAAGATAAACTGCACGTCAAATGGCGGCTAAGAAAACTTTTTTCATGCATGTCACGCATACGTAGTTTTTTTTTATATTCAGAGACAAACTAGAGTGGGGGTCGATTGCCGTATCGTTCGATACCAACTAACAAGCGAGATTTGTCAAATTTGTATGCAATTGACATTTCATTTCTAATAAAACGTCATCTCGACTGATATTAGAATAGAGGTCAAATCAAATTTCTTTGTTTTTCAGAGACGTTCGAAATTTGAGTAAAATAATATTATCGATATCGATGTTATTATTTAGCAATAATAACATTTTCACAGATAAAAAATTTGCTGTAACAAAACAGTTTATTTTAAATGTTGGCCATTATTTACGGATTTTGAAGGCATCATAGAGGGTTTATGATATGTGTGTAGATAAAATATTAAAAAAAAACTTATTTATCAGATTGATATTTATCACATTTATACGCTTCTGAACAGCCTTCGGCAGCGTAAATACACCCGTAATTTACTTAGGACGGATTTCCTGTAATAGATACCTGAGATTGGGCCTGAGTGGCCGATATCAGATTTTATTACCGATTTGATCTGCGGATTAGTGTGATTGAAAGTAGGTAAGTATTTTACTGTTCTACTACTTTTATTTTACCTCCTGAAAAGGAAACGAAAATTTAAATGTATAAACTATTGAACTTATTGAAATTAGTTTAATTTATTGTACATATATATTATTTTTACTATTATATTGTTTACTATAAGAACCTAGTTTTCATTTTCTACCGCAGCGCTCTAGTTAGCCGGCTACAGTAACCGTCTATGAAGCACGAAGTCCCGGGTTGGAATCCCAAGTTTGTTTACACTCGAATCGCAAAAACTGAAGAAAAAAATTAAGGGTCACGCTTGCAAACAACCGTAAATAACATTCAAATCTCAATCAATTTATTTATATATTGTATATTTATTTATGAATTTAAATCCTATTTAATTTATATGTATGTATTTGTTTTATATTGTATGTTAATGTGGTAATTAATGTTCTCTACTTTTAGCTCCTAGTATTTATTTTTGACATCATTTTACTTTATTTGGTAATATGTATATATTTCTTGGTAATCATAGTGGTTTCATCATCATCATCATCATGTCAACCGATAGACGTCCACTGCTGGACATAGGCCTCCCCCAAGGCTTAGTGGTTAATAGTGGTGGTTTACAATTTGGTGATCAATCAATCTTTAATGTCAAAAAAAACGTCAAAAATTACAATAGAAATAAAATTAAAAAATACAAAACACCCTAAATTATATAACAAAATCACACATTAAAAAAATAAAATATAAATTATTCATTATATAAAGTGTTTGAATACAATTTGAAGTGCAGTCGTAATTAAAACGGCTGGTACTTTTTGTAGTTTTAGACCTTATTTTTTTGGTGTTTAGTATTTCTTATTTAGGGTACGAAATTATTTTGTGGTGGTCATTATATTTGTAGCATTAAGTTAAGTATTTGAATGTATGAGTACTATAACATAAACTTTACCAGCCACTCCCAACTACAACACTAAAGTCGGTTATTTTATTTTAACGCACATAATGAAATCTTAGCACCGTATAATGTACAGTCGGCAACATTTTACTGTTCCGTTTACGACTAGAATTATCCTCGGTGCTCGTTTCCTCACGAGGGTTTAAACGTCCTTAAACGTTTTAAGATGAAAACAATCGCAGCGGACTGTACGAGAGTACAGTTGCCATGAAATATGATAAAATATACTTAGATTTTAATGTTTAGTAAATTTATCACTAAACACATATGTAGGTTCAAGAAAACAGCGTAACCCAGTTTAGAGTCCGACAACGCACTTGCAACTTCTCTGCTGTTTCAGGTGTCCGTAGGCAACAGTAATTGCTTACCATCAGGCGATTCGTCTGCTCGTTTGCCTTTTTATCATAAAAAAGGGTATAAGTAATTTTTAAAGCTTCAGGGAATATATATATATTTATATATATTTGACGACCGGTCTGACCTAGTGTCCTGGGTTCGAATCCCGGTAAGGGCATTTATTTGTGTGATGAGCACAGATATTTGTTCCTGAGTCTTGGGTGTTTTCTATGTATTTATGTATTTGTATATTATATATATCGTTGTCTAAGTACCCACAACACAAGCCTTCTTGAGCTTACTGTGGGACTTAGTCAATCTGTGTAAGAATGTCCTATAATATTTATTATTTATTATTATTTATTTATATGAAGGGTACACGGAAATAACATGTCTAGACTTTTTTCGGAAAATGAGATTTTCATTTCAAAATGTAGAGCTCTTAATGATGAGTTATATCTTTTGCTACCACTGTATATGAAGGCAATAATAATAATAATATATAATATATGAAGGCATGTTTACAAAAACAACATAACTAACATTTTTTGCGGATTTGAGTTTTTGGTATCATAGCATTCGTCTAAGCAGGATCTACACGTAGAGCAAAAAATTGTGTCCAAAAATTACCTCAATTGTCCAAAATCATCCACTAGTAAATCTGTACCTCTCTGATAGAATACAAAACATAGTTTCTATAGAAACTTGTTTTATTTTCTTACAAAAGAACATAACAAAATTTTACAAAAACAGCATAAGTGACGAACTTACTTTTCAATTTTTTTCCAAAAATACTGGTCTTTGAAATGTGTAATCGTATATTTCGGAACTATTGGCCACTTACTAAAATCACCTATACAATGTTTATGTCCAATAACTAATATATAAGAAGACATTTAGTTTTTTTCGTTTCCTGTAAATTCATGTCTAGTGTAGTTATGCTGTTTTTGTAAACATGCCTTCAATTATGTAACACAACTTTTTTTTTGTTAAAAAAGACCAGCGGGGCTAAGATGGACGGCTGTCTATCATTTGTCACTATACCTGGCACGCTCTAACAAGTACGTAGGTGCGAAAGTGACGCACGATATGACAAGTGACAAAAACGCGACCATGACACCGATGCTGGTCACGGAATTACCATACATTTTGACATGGTTCCAAATTTTAAAACCGCGATTACTCAAAATGTTACTAAAGTGACTAGACATGTTCTTTCCGTGTACCCTTCATATTTTTAGTGTTCCGTGCATAACTTTGTTTTGAGAAACGGAACACTTATGGGATCACTTCGGTCTTGCAAATCAGTTAAATGCGTTTTTCTCAGAGACCGTTTGACATAGATACCTAAAATTTGAAACAGTTATAGCAATTACCACCACTAATATTGTAAATAAGTCAAAACCGCTTATTTCTTATTTTAGGGGGTAATTTAGGGGGTTGAGAGGAGTAACCTGTTCTTTTATTTTGAAACTGATTGAACGCGATCGCGGTGAACTGTACAGTTGGTATGAAATTGTGTGTAAAATGTAGCTTTGAAATTTTATGTGGCTACAAAGGTTTATTGAAGCTTTTCTGAAGATATTAGGGAAGTATGTAAAATTAGGTCAGGGATTGTGTTTCTAGTAAGGATCTTATTTGGACATTATGGTTGTTTATGTAGGTAAAAAACCGGCCAAGTGCGAGTCGGACTCGCCCACCGAGGGTTCCGTACTTTTTAGTATTTGTTGTTATAGCGGCAACAGAAATACATCATCTGTGAAAATTTCAACTACTATCTGTCACGGTTCATGAGTTACAGCCTGGTGACAGACCGACCGGTGGTGGCCGGGTGACTGGGGACAGACGGACAGACGGACAGACGGACAGACGGACAGACGGACAGACGGACAGACGGACAGACGGACATACGGACAGACGGACAGACGGACAGACGGACAGACGGACAGACGGACAGACGGACAGCGGAGTCTTAGTAATAGGGTCCCGTTTTTACCCTTTGGGTACGGAACCCTAAAAAGTAGTTAAAGACGATAGTGGACGACCGCTTATTTATAGAAACGTAGTTTCCATTTTCCTCTCTAGATATTCTCTTCTTCTTCCTCGGGTCCTTATGGCTGAGGGTCGTGACCACATGAGGTCGTTTATTTCGTGCACTAAGGCTCTCCATTCTGCACGATTTTCCGCCTTCCTGATAATAACATAATATCTCTGGATATTAGAATAGAATAGAATAAGATTTTATATGTAAGCACAAATAAACAAGACATTACATAATAGAAAATAAATCATTAAATAAGATTAAAGTGCCACGAAATGGCCTCATCTCAGCATGTTGCTGGTGACTTCCTATTAGCATAATAGAACAATTTTTTTTGACCCAATTTGATGTACATTAACAAAATTACGTATTAACTACTCAGTTTGATTATTTTCGATTTTTTAAATATGTAAATATTATGAGAGTTAGCTTTAATTTTATATGGATATTGTTTTTCGCTCTCGTTAATAATCAAATAAGTTTTTGGCAAAAATTTCATTTTTGATACAAGCTTTTATTGCTGACTGTACTTTTTTCCGCAGGCAACTAATACTCATCGAGACAATTTTAAAAACCCCAAACACGATTAGGTTGCGTTGTTTTATCACAGAGTTCCTATGACCACCTCCTGTCTTCATCATCAGATCAGCTCGATGGTACCATAATATTGCATTATCACCCGACTTACATGCGTATGCAAATTTTCAGCTTCATCGGTAACCGGGAAGATGGTTAAATTAGGTACCTTAGATTCCATTACATAGTTACATACAGCAGCGGTATCATGGTCGCAAATTTTATCACCTGTCATGCCATGCGTCACTTTCGCACTTACATATTTGTTAGAACGTGACAGGCATGGTGACAAATGATAAAGAGCCGACCATCTTAGCCCTACAGGTCGACATAATAAAAGCGTGTAAAAATTGAAAATTGACAAACGAAGAGGCATAGCAATGGTTAATAAAAAAATTCCATACTGTCAATATCCAAGGAAAAAAAGGTGACTACCATGGAGACTATATAAAGGAGCCAAATCTCTATGTATGAAAAGTGTCCATCAAAAAACAGTAATTAGGCGGCGCCACCATACACCGAAATACTACCAAAAACAACCTACGTAATTTGGGTACGGGTTATTTGTTGCCTTATATGGTTCATGTTATACTCATGTCCCAGAGCCTAACTAGCGCCACCGGAGAAATTAGGAACTATTATTTAAAGCTTAAAGCGGTCACTTTTGCAACAATTCTGCCATAAGAGATTGCTATCCTTTCTATACCATCCATAGTGACTACTTTTGTGTGGAGAATCGATCTTTTCCTATCCTTTTAATATAAGGGTGAGGATTTCGAATAGAGTCGAAAATCGAATTTTTATTCGTGCAAAATACTGCCGCTACATAATGTTTGCTAAACAAAAATTTCCCTTTGCAACATCAAGAAAGAACGCTCTAGTATCTCTAAGCTCTAAATCCACCTTTATTAAACCAACCGTATCTTCAAATCGCCTTACAACTTACAACGGACAAATTTCACACTCGCCGCACCTCCACATAATGCGTTTGGTATTCCCAATTTTCTAACTACCAAAAAGACGTAAGTTTACTCTTTCTCCTTGTAACATACGCCCTTTTTATATTACTTATCATTTACATCTTTCTCACATCAATAAAGGTGTAAGCGACGTGTATTTCTAACCAACTTGACCGTCGAAGACATCAACATCAACCTTCGTGCATTTGACGACCGGTCTGCCTAGTGGGTAGTGACGCCTGTGAAGCCGATGATACTGGGTTCGAATCCCGGTAAGGGCATTTATTTGTGTGATGAGCACAGATATTTGTTCCTGAGTCATGGATGTTTTCTATGTATTTAAGTATTTGTATATTATATAATTATATCGTTGTCTGAGTACCCACAACACAAGCCTCCTTGAGCTTACCGTGGGAGTTAGTCAATTTGTGTAAGAATGTCCCTACAATTTTTTTTTCACCTCAGCAGCTCGAACAAGCCGATTACATCTCGTGTTTTTGAGTCCCTCGCTACGCTCAAGATTCTAAGTTAGAATCACTCGCTTCGCTCGTGATTCAATTATAGAATCATTCGCTTTCTCGGGACTCAAAATAAACACTCGCGAGAAAAACCAACTTTCCTCTCTTGTTGCACCAATAACTATTTTTCGACAAGGTATGTATGTACACTATGACGCGGCCCGCACGATAGGCGTGTCGTTTAAAGGGCTAAGTAACATGTGATGTTTTAGCTAGAATGGGCACCGTTTAACCGTATGGTCTTAAGGGGCTACCTGAGGTTTTCATCCATTTTTGACAAGTTTTGAATCGTATCTCCTACTTTTGCACTACATATAGAATTATAAGACAAGCGGCTATCGGTTCTTCAATCTTTTATCTCCATTTTTGTCTACCGGATTGTGAAAAAAATGAATACTTATTTATTTATGATTGTTTTAAACATTGTCTAAAAAAACACTTTTTTCGTATCTCGATTGCTGTGAAAGATCTTACTTATACGAAATCTACATATTTGGGTTCGTCTTAGACGTCTCTAAAAATTTGTCTAAGGTTTTAATTTTAAACTAATTAACACAAAAGTTATGGTCAGAAAACCAGTTTTTTGGCCTAAAATTGTTCAACTTTGATGCCAAATATTTCGAAAACAATGAACTTTGAAGTAAATATGGGATACTATATTGCTAAAATCCGTTGCTGTTAATATGATAAGCTACAAAAAACATTAGAAAACTAAGGGATTCAAATCGAAGGTCATTGGGGCATGGGATCCCCTTAATCCCTTGGGCCGGACTCAGTTCTTTACTATGTGAAAAGGTTCTGGAATTTAAGAAAGCTTATTCGTGTAGACGATAGAAGGTAGCAAGTCGTACTAATGACAAGAAAGGGTACCCATTAGAAAATAGTGCTGTCGTCTACATGAAAACCCTTTAAAAGATAAGTACCATTAACAGTAAAAAACCGGCCAAGTGCGAGTCGGACTCGCCCACCGAGGGTTCCGTAGTTTTTACTATTTGTTGTTGTAGCGGCAACAGAAATAATACATCATCTGTGAGAATTTCAACTGTCTAGCTATCACGGTTCATGAGATACAGCCTGGTGACAGACAGACGGACGGACGGACAGCAGAGTCTTAGTAATAGGGTCCCGTTTTTACCCTTTGGGTACGGAACCCTAAAGAATCATGTAAACAGATACGATATTACATCCAGCATGAGCAGCAGAGAATGCCTAATACCTTTTCTATACTTATCTTTACACAAAATCAAATATTCGTTAAAGGCCTTTGATAAGCATTATATTCTGCAAATGTTATAATTCCATTAAAACAGGATGTTTTAAAATTCAACCCCATATTGATTGGAAATGGGGTTGAAAGTTTTTGACTACACTGACGAAGTATCGGGCGGATTCTAATTAATTATAATACAATTTATCTCTCAGACTGATTATGATGACCCGAACTGATAGCAAAAATAACAGAAAACAATACTTTCCACCAGAAACGGGTTCGTAAACAAAATAATAATTTCCAAAACAATACACAATGTACCATTATCTGTGACTGACATAAAATTTAACTTTATTCTTATTACCAAACAGTCTATTTCCAAACAATAATACTCATTATATCATCATCTGTGGCCCTGACATACTAAAATGAACTTTATTCAAACTGGCTACAGTCGTTTTTCCATTGTAGGTTGTAGCGATAAATTTTGTAAGGTTCTTTGACAGTTTCCTTTATTGAAAATGTCAGTTAATTTCGACTTAATTATGAACTGTCAGCTAAGAACAGGACGGTTGTCAATGGGTTAACTTTTGACGGAATTACATGTCCAATTTATTTTAATGAAGGCTGAACTTCAGTGATGTTATGTTGTTAAGTAATATAATTTTGTGTTTACTAAAAAGTACCGTACGTACAGTCGTACACGCACGGCACGTACGGGCACGTAGTCCGGATGGGGGAAGATCGCGCAGTCTGGAGGGCGTACTCTGGAGTACCAAGTGGCCGAAGACTGTCTGGACGCCCTAGGTACCGCTGGAGAGACGAAGTGCAGAAAGACCTCAGCGAACTCGGCGCCGTCGACTGGACAGAAACGGCTTTGGACAGAGTAGCATGGCGGTCTTTGGTGTCGGAGGCCAAGATCCACTTCGGGTCGTCGCGCCACAGCAGTAAGTAAGTAAGTAAAAAGTAGCAAAAGGCTAAAATTATGAATAAGTATATCAAAATAAACCAGAATATAATCTCAGAACTTACTCCAATCAAAAGAGTTTAATGTATTCATTACGAAGGTTCAGACTTAATAATCATCATTACAAGTTTTTACATAATTCTGTTAGGACCATTATTTGCATTTCCAAAATGGCCGTTCAAATGAAACAATCTCGTATTTTTATTAACAGTAATGTAAAATCAACCTTGATATCTAAATCATAAGGTTGTGATTCAGGGTAAAGTTGGGAAGGTCATCAGTCAGAATAATGACTATAAACTTAGTCGTTGGAGTCGACAAAGGGTTTTAAATGTGGTATTTTTATGGTGCTACCACACGTGATTAATAACAAGGACATTTACCCTTTGACCCTCTTTAGTTTTAACAAATAGGGTAAGTTCAACATTTCTGGTTGAAGAAATGTCACATTTGATACTAACAGGTCATATTCATAACAAATCCAGATCTAATTCATAACCTTTTATTACAATAAGAATATGCTTCTCTGTTCCGTACCAGAAAATTAATGAAATTAACATAAAAAATCTAAATCTGTCTTAGAAGTGTCGAAAATTATAGGTATTTGAAAAGATAGTATAATTATTTTACGCTATAAAAAGTTACTAAAAAAAAGAAATAAAAAAAAAGTATAAAGTTACTATATAGCGTTTGAAAATAGAAGCACTCTAAGGGCCACTTAAGGGCCGAGGGGCTACAGTATGGGGTTCTTCAAAAAAGGAGTGTACAGGTTTTTAAAGGGTCGGCAACGCGCGTGTAACATATCTGGTGTTGCAGGCGTCCATAAGCTACGGTAACTGCTTACCATCAGGCGGGCCGTATGCTTGATTGCCACCGACGTGGTATATAAAAAAAAACTAAAAACGCACCATCCCATTAACCCGGGATTACCATGGTTACCAGTAAAATTTGACACTGGGTTAACGGTTTAACCGGTTAATCCCGGGTTAGTGGGATGGTGAAAGTGGGGCTAAGATAGGTACTCGTTTGTAAGTCGGCCGGAACATCGCACTAGGAAGTAGTTCTACCCTCGATCCGTCATAATTTGGGCGGTTCATTTAGATATATCATCCTCAGCCTTCCCCTGGTCTCTGAATGGGTTAAATTTGAGTCATTTCCGTAATAGCTCCCCAGTTATTACGCTGTTATGGGGCGTAGTTTGTTTTAAAAATAAAAAATAACTTTTTACATACCTACGACTTGTTTATAGATGTAATCATATCAATTGAGCTAATGCACTTACCTGTTTACTCAACGAGTCTCAAGAATACAATGCGATTGAGTAAACCACAAATTAGGATAACTACCACGTAGTAAAATAAAAGCAGATTATAACCGCCTTGAAATGTTAGTATAGATTAACGACTCAATTTTTTAACAATAGGCTACAAAATACAATAACTAAATAATGGCTAACATAACTTTATTTGCATTTTACAACCGTCGACACCCAAAACGAATGCACTCTGTAGAAAACCATTTGTTACAACATGTTTTTAGACCATTTTAACCCCATTCAACAAGGAATAAGGTTAAAAATTAAATATACATGCAATGCACTTCTACCTTATTTTGTAAGTAACTAGTTGGCGGCTACGAGAACAAAAGCAGAATATAATAGTATTGTAATAAATCAATGCCATTGTTAGTACAGGTAAGTGCATTAGCTCAGTTGATATGATTCGATCTATAGGTATATCTAGAATTTTTTTAATTTTACAACACAGTAGAAAGTTATCATTGTTATGTGGAGTTTCCTTACAGCCAAATTTACAATATTATTTCGGCGAAAATGAGCTTTTTGACATTTCCTGTAGCAATGCAGTCGGCAGCATTACTATAAAGGTATTAAAAGGACTGCATTGCTGCCGCAAATGCATAAATCGATGTCACCGCCCCGATTTTTGACACTTGCGGCAGAGATACTGTCTGCAGCAATAAATGAATGGTACCTTTAAATTGGTCCGATTTAACTTATCTAGAACTACAAAAAGCACGGCTCCGAACGAATCCTCAGAACACCGCAGAATTTTTCAGAACCTTTTACTAGTACATAGCTAATACGTCGGATAAGCCTTAGGGGCCTACCGCGAACCACGTTCGACGTGTTGCCTCCATGTCACAATGACGTACGCATTCATGAGTGCGACAGAGAGGCAACACGTTGAACGTAGTTCGCGGTAGGCCCTTTGGTTCTGCCGTCCGCACGTCACTCTCGATATCTTTGAGGACGGTACGTTGCTACTAAATCTAATACCCCGGCCACATACTCGACGAGTGGAATTGGAAGTAGTGAAGGCAGGGCATTATGGTGGCTGATAACGAGTAGCGCGGCCACACTACGTCACTGCCTACTTCCCTCGCTATTTCCCATGCCACTCTTCGAGTATGTGGACGAGGTATTACTTACGATGACATTCTTGCCCGTATTTATTTTATGTTGATTCCAGAAAAGACTTAGTACACAGTTTAGATAATGCTAAAACCACCAAATAAGTCAACATAAAATCCTCAAAGCACCGTAGACTTTCCCAGAACCTTTTATTAGTAGTCGGATAATACGAAATAGATGCAAAAACCTCATAATTGCATTTTTTAACCGACTTCAAGATTTCAAAGGAGGAGGTTCTCAATTCGGTTGTATGTTTTTTTTTTTTTTTATGTTTGTTACTCCATAACTCCGTAATTTCTGGACCGATTTTGAAAATTCTTTCTTTGATTGTAAGTATATACATACAGATTGGTCCCGTTTTTGTCAAAAAGCAGTTCTGATGATGGGATCCATGAGGAATCGAGGGAACTCCTCAAATGTTAAAGGCATACATATAGTGATTTTAGTATTTTCATCAACAAATCAAGCACTTACATTTAAAAAAGTGACATTTGATGAAGTGGAACTGCTGATGATGATCAGAACGGAACTCTTCAATGACGCATAGTTCACGTTTGGCGATTTGTCCTCTTCGTTATGTTTGTTAAGCAAGTTAGGTTTTCAAGAAACATTTTTGTCAAGCTCGAGTTCTGATGATGGGATCCATGAGGAATCGAGGGAACTCCTCAAATGTGAAAGGCATACATATAGTGATTTTTGTATTTTTATAAACAAATCCAGCACTTCCATTTTAAATAGTGACATTTGATGAAGTGAAACTGCTGATGATGATCAGAACGGAACTCTTCAATGACGCATAGTTCACGTTTGGCGATTTGTCCTCTTCGTTATGTTTGTTAAGCAAGTTAGGTTTTCAAGAAACATTTTTGTCAAGCTCGAGTTCTGATGATGGGATCCATGAGGAATCGAGGGAACTCCTCAAATGTGAAAGGCATACATATAGTGATTTTTGTATTTTTATAAACAAATCTAGCACTTCCATTTTAAAAAGTGACATTTGATGAAGTGGAACTGATGATGATGATCAGAATGGAACTCTTTAGTGACGCATTGTTTACGTTTGGCGACTTGTCCTCTTCTTTATGTTTGTTAAGCAACTTAAGTTTTTAAGACATATTTTTGTCAAGCTCGAGTTCTGATGATGAGACCCACGAGGAACCGAGGGAACTCCTCAAATGTGAAAGGCATACATATAGTGATATTTGGATTTTCATCAACAAATCCAGCATTTACATTTAAAAAAGTGACATTTGATGAAGTGGAAACTGCTGATGATGATCAGAATGGAACTCTTCAATGACACATAGTTCACGTTTGGCGATTTGTTCTCTTCCTTATTGTCCCAGACCTAAACTTAACTTGGACCCGGACTCGGACCCGGACCCGGGTCTGAACATGGACCCCAACTCGGACCCGGACCCGGACCGAACTCTGACCCAAACTTGGACCCGGACAGCCCGACACGGACCCGGACTCTGATCCGGACCAAGACCCGGACCCGGAAATGCTACTAGAAAAGTGGGTTAGGTGGGTGGTTGGGTTTTGAACTGCGATTCTCACAGAACAGAACTGCTATCAGAAAAGTAGGTTAGGTTAGAGCTGTGGCTGTGATCCTTACAGAAACGAAATGATATCAGAAAAGTAGGTTAGGTTAGGTTAGAACTGCGATCCTTACAAAAACGAAATGCTACTAGAAAAGTGGGTAGTTTTACCTCCTTTTCTACATAATTAGGCAAAAGATGCTGTCTTTTTCATTTCATTGTCTGGAATCTAAGAGTGCACCATCAACAATAAGTGAACTTTCAGCGGCCCCCATTGAAGTCGGTTTTTTTTTTCTTAAAAATTATTGTGATAAATGTCACGTCGGGATGACAGGAAAGGAAATGTCACAATATAATTTCTATAGATTATTTAAGCTAATTGACTTCCGGTTCGAGCGCCATCTTGATAGTTAGCATCGTGATTAATTACTTTGTTTTTTGCTCATTAATATTGTTTAAAGTGTAATATCGATAGCTTATTATACAGTAAACTAATGTGGTAGTGTGCAGTGAATGGAGAATTAATTTTGAAGCGCGTTTAACCACCATCTTGGAGTCAACGGCCGGTAGTCCACGTGCTTCTTGTAAAGTCTAGCTATCGATTTACAAGAGCTAACAAATCACCGTACACTGTCTTGTACAACCGTACAAATTTTTGTCGTTTGTAAACCTCTTAATACCTTGACACTGGCGAAATAGTCCCACTGGGCTGAAGCCATAATTTTAAAAGAAGAAGAAGAAGATTTAAGCTAAATTTGCGTTTTCTATAAATTCTGCGAAATGACAACCATCCTCCATCCATCATCTATCGACACTGATACTGATACTGATACTTGCTCCAGCCAGAATTGGTATCCTGCAGCAGGGACTAGGAAGAAGAGACTACGAGGGGGAGGCGAAGTTGAGGCAAGATAGCACTGGGAGCGCGCATGACTGGTGATTCAGCCTAAGCGGCAGTCAGTCGGTGTCCTATGTCAGCGTCACATCACACCGGCTAAGCCTCCGATGCTAAGTATAGTCATAGTCTGCATGTTAATATATCTTTAATCTAATTTTTAATCTAATCTAATTTTCAATCAAAATTAATTTAAGGTTGACATTTTAATTTATTTTTGACTGCGCATAATGAAATCTTATAATTACTATTAATTTTAGTATTATTTTTAAACAGAATTTAATCAATCTATTATTGTTTACGTTTTGAAAATAAGTATTTTAAACTTTCGCGCCATCAATATATTCACGATGCTTTCCGAATGGATAGCGTAGATCGTTGGTCTACGTCTGTGGTCGCTTAGAAAGAGATGCAAGATCGACGCGCAACCTGTGCGCGAGCGAGACAACTCACGCCGAAGTTTTACCTTCTGGCTGACTCCATTTTGAAATCTCAACGTGTTCGCATCGAATTCGAATGGAATGTCCAAAATTTAACTAAAAAGTGCTACATATAGTGTCATTCTCGCCGGCCGGCATACAAAACACTTCAGAACAACCGTGTGACGCTTCAGAAGACGCTGCAGTCCACCTTGGTCACGTGGACTCCAAGACTCCAGCTTCCACCATCAGCTCTCAGGTTAGTGGCTGCAGTGTATATCCTATTCGGTTTAAGCATCGTAGCTAACTTGTATGTCGCGCAGTTCATTTATTGTCCATTTTCAAATTACCCAATTGTAGCTATCAACAAAAAAAAAACTCGATAAAGCTACATAATTTTTTGGTGCCGAAACCCGGGAACCTTTAGATTCCATCATTGGTAAAGTAAATTTAACAAATTCAAGCAATTTAATACTATTTCCCACCTATTTACGATATTTTGAGTTAAATTGCAACATTCCAAAGGCGTAAAATACCTACCCGCCGCTTATTACTAGCAGCGCAATTATTGTGTTTATGTTAAAATTCTATAAATCAGGTGTTAAAACAGGCGTATATGTGTATGAGCAACCTATTACTTATAAGATTATATTAACAATAGGTGCTATTGTTAGCGAAATATTGCAATAATTACTGCAAATCATTCTGGTATAAACCGACCAATTTGAAAAGTCCGTGTACTTAAACTACATTTCCGAGAAGTTCATATTGCATTATCGCCTTCCGTATTTAGTCGCGTTGCATACAATCGTAAATCGTAATATTAATTTTCTGCGTTAAGAATATAATAAGTACCTACTTGTTTGATTTCTTTGAGTTATTTGTGCATCTCAATACGTCTAACCCTATATTCACTTAGGTATTCTATCGTTTGGGTTATTCGTATAATTCCCGTACGTAGTACAGTATAGTATACTCAAGAGAATTCATAAACATTTTACTTTTACTAGGTACTTTGTGCTTACATATTTCGCAGCAAGTGAAACTATCTAAGTATAACTGTGTAGGTCTATACGTATAGGTACCTAGTAACAGATGGTCGTTTATTTACGTGTAAATTGAAACCACATTCGTGCATACTTATAAAATATATTCTATTATTGCGTATATATTTGTTTACTTTAGGCATTGTGTACTCTAAGACGTATCACTAGCGATTCACGTATAACTTTACGATACAATACTAAACTACAAATACTTATAACGTACCTATAGGTACTAATAGGTACAGTCAGAACTATGTCATTGTATAAAAGGAAATCAATTAAAGGAACTAAATCGAAGTCGATAGAAATGGAAGGTTTAACAGTTAACGATCTGCCGGCGTTACGTCGTATTCGTACACTTGCGTTTAACCGCGTAAAGAAAGCATTAGAGATTGCGCGTCAGGCGAAAAATGACGTAACTTACATGGACTCGTTTCTTGTACATTACTCAGAAGTTAAAAGGCATGCAAACAAATTTGAAGAGGCTCATGCCGACATTTTGAGCGTTATCGATAACGACTTGGAGGTTAGGGAGGATGAAATTAGAAGTCAATTTGACGAATGTTATTTTGAAATACTCTCGTTGCATCGGCAACTCCTGGGACCCTCCGATGAACCGAGTCCACCGTCGTATCCTCCAACGGGTAACGTCACACAAGCCCGGCTCCCGAAGATCAATCTTCCGAACTTTAGCGGAAATGTTAAACTGTGGTCCGAATTCTACGATATGTTTAATTCACTTATTCACGAAAACAAAGCGTTATCGGACACGGAACGAATGCATTACTTAGTATCTTGCCTGTCGGGCGACGCATTGGCACTCATCCGCACCTTCCCCGTGGCGGCCGAGTATTACCGCGCTGCTTACGAAACTTTAATCGGGCGTTATCGCGGTAAGCGTGATTTAGCGTTTACTTGTTGGAAAGAAATGTTAGATGTTACTTTCAAATCAAATTCACCTCATGAGTTTCGTAGAACCCTTGATACGTTTCAAGAAAACTTAACAATGCTAACGCGCCTCGACTTACCTACTGACAAATGGGACTTTGTTCTAACGTACCTTCTTCTTTCTAAATTGGATTCGAAAACTAGATGTTTGTTTGAGAAACAGCCAACAACTGCTGAGTTGCCCACGTATGAGTCGCTTAAGACTTTTCTATATTCACAATGCGAAGCGCTTGTTCGTGATACGCACTTTTCGTCAAATGATAAAACTCGTGATGTTGAAAAGGCTCGGATAGCCGACAAGTCTCGTTCTTTCAGTTATTCTGGTAAACCTTTTGATAAACGCTCCGACAAACTCAACTATGTGAAAAAACAAGTGACGACGACTTTGTTATCGGCAGATGATCAAAACGAGGGTGAAACAACGCTTCATTCCACGTCATCGGTACAGCAAACGGTGACACCTATCCCTACTACCAAATGCTCGTTTTGTGGAGAGGACCACTCAATACTCCATTGTAAGACGTTTTCCTCTAAACCACCACAAGAACGATTCGATCACGCTAAACAACACCGTTGGTGTTTTAATTGTTTGAAACCTTCCCATGGCATTAAAGATTGTAAATCCATTTTCAAATGTCAAAAGTGTTATAAACGTCATCATACGTTACTTCATCTTGAAACTTCGGAAGCTAGCGAAGCGGAAAACGTTTGCAACGTAGTTGAATCTTCAAATACGTGTACACAAGCGAGCCTGGTTACAAATTCATGCATAAATTCGTTTGTATTGCTAGCTACTGCCCAGATTAACGTTCGCGATTCTGCTGGAAGATTTCAACCATGTCGTGCCCTAATCGACCCGGGTAGTCAACCCAATTTTATCACTGAGCGTGCGGCTACTCGTTTGGGCTTCAATCGATCATCAACACCACGTACTATTAACGGTTTAGGTCTGTTGCGGGCTCCCGTATCGGGTGCAATTCAGCTGGAAATAGGCGTGAATAACGAAACGGTATTCAGTATTGAAGCTCTCACTTTGGCTACGATATGCGGTCCGATGCCTAACGCCAAACTTACCAAGACTCAATTGACTCATGTGCAAAACTTGAAACTAGCCGACCCTAAATGTCACCTGCCGGGAGACGTCGATGTTCTGTTAGGCGCGGAGGTCTTCCCCTTACTTCTAACCCCAGGAAGTATTGATGGAGGAGAATTTCAGCCACCTGCTCTTAATACAATATTTGGATGGATTTTGATGGGTCGTACTAAGATTGCCGGAGCAGCTGAAATGAATTCATTCTTTGTCACAGAAGGAGAGCAGCTCCGTTCACAGGTAGAACGGTTTTGGGAGCTTGACTCCGTTCCTCAAGCTATTCCAAAGCTTACCAACGAAGAAATCCAATGTGAGCAACATTACACTGAAACGTTATCTCGTGATCCCACCGGGAGGTATATCGTCACCTTGCCTTTTAAAGAAAATGTCAAGGATCTCTGCTTTCCCGGCTCGAGGGAATCGGCCCTTAGACGATTCCACTCGCTAGAGCGAAAACTCTTAAATAACCTTGAACTTCATGCTCAATATTCCGATTTCATGGCGGACTATTTAAAAAGCGGGCACATGAGTCTAGTTCCTATTAGCGAATTGTCCCAAGGTAGGTATTACGTACCACATCATTGTGTTTTACGCCCTGAAAGCGCCACAACAAAGCTGCGGGTCGTCTTCGACGCGTCGGCAAAGGACGCGCGCGGTATTTCTCTGAACGAAAGTTTACTGATAGGTCCGAAACTGCAAACGAACATTCTTGACATATTATGCCGGTTTCGTATCAATGCAATTGTTTTCACCGCTGATATGCGGCAAATGTATCGGCAGCTGCTAATAGCTGAACACAATCGTGATTACCAACGAATATTTTGGCGCTTTCACCAGTCCGAACCCATACGAGAATACCGTTTGAATACTGTCACATACGGTGTAAGCTCAGCGCCCTTCCTTGCATGTCGTACAATAAAACAGTTGGCCCAAGACGAAGGAGATGAGTTTCCGTTAGCTAAGTCAGTCTTACAACATAATGTATACGTCGACGACATTGTCAGCGGTTCTCCATCTTTCGAGGAAGCAAGCCAAACTATAAGTCAAGTTATAGCCTTATTGAAGAGAGGCCAATTTGAACTTCGAAAATGGGCTAGCAATCATCCGGAATTATTAGCAGAGTTACCAACTGAACATTGTTTGACAGATTTTGTCTGTATGGACTATGATCAAAGTTATAGTTTTAAGGTACTAGGTTTAAAATGGAATCCTATCAAAGACGCATTCACTTTCGAAGTGAAACCGTTAAACCGTATTTGTACTAAACGCACTATTCTTAGTGAATTAGCTCGTATATTCGACCCTATGGGGTTTTTATGTCCTTTAACTTTCCTCGCCAAGTGCTTTATTCAACGATTGTGGATTGCATGTGTAGGCTGGGACCAAACCCCTCCTGACGACATTGTTGAACAGTGGGAACGGTTTTCTGATCAATTGTCATCCCTGCAACTCGTAGAGATACCTCGTTGTTTATCCGTCGTGAACATGACGAATTGTCAGATACACGGCTTTTCAGATAGCTCGGAGGCTGGATACGGAGCTGTGGTCTATCTGAGCGCCACTGATGTCCATAATAAGGTACATACCTACTTACTTTTAGCCAAAAGTCGAGTTTGTCCCATCAAACGCGTTTCTCTCCCACGCCTGGAGCTGTGCGCAGCGGTATTACTCGCAGATCTCCTTAAATACGTAAAAGAAATTTACTCGTCAGTACTACCGAACTTCAAAATTTTTGCTTGGTCGGATTCCACCGTTGCACTTTCATGGATAAAGGCGCCATCACACCGTTGGAAGACGTTTGTCGCCAATAGAGTTAGTCATATTCAGGAGTCCGTTCCCGACGCCAGTTGGAACCACGTACCATCGGCAGATAATCCCGCTGATATAGCGTCTCGCGGATTGTTTCCAGTAGATCTGTTGCACAGGTCCCTATGGTGGGCGGGACCGGAGTGGCTTAGGCAGCCATCTGCAGCATGGCCTTCACTCGATGCGTCCACGAGTGATATTTCTGATCGCGGCAATTCCGACATTATAGTTGAAGAACGCACACACGCGTTCGTCGTCCAAGTCGTCCAAGACGAAACGCACTTCCTCGATGGTTTACTAGAGAAATTCTCTTCGATAAGAAAGGTCCAGAGGATTATAGCTTATTGTCAGCGGTTTATAAGAAACCTACGTAACAAGCAAACGCGTTGTCAGACTACTTACCTTAACCTCAATGAACTTCACAACGCTCTCGGGCCTATCGTTAAACATGTACAATCGCAACACTTTCATAATGAAATTATTCGTTTACAAACCAAGAAGCCTCTTTCTAAATCTATGCGCAAATTAAATCCGTTCATAGATAAATATGGTATTCTCAGGGTGGGCGGACGTTTATCAAGATCTGGACTCGAGTTCGATCATAAACACCCTGCTCTACTTCCGCGTAACGCTACGTTAACTTACCGCATTATTGAGGCTTTCCACCGCGAAAACTGTCATCCAGGCACGAACACGCTGCATTATCTCTTAACACAGCAGTTTTGGATCTTGTCTCCCATACGCGCGATTAGGCACTGTCTATCTAAATGTATCAGATGTTATCGATTAAATCCGGTTCCCCTTGAACCGTTCATGAGTGATCTACCGGCAACTCGCGTAAATCAAGCTAAGCCTTTTTCAATAGTTGGCGTCGACTTTGCGGGGCCATTCCGCATTCGTTTAGGTTCATATAGAGGTGCTAAAATAGGGAAGGCATATTTGTGTCTGTTTGTGTGCTTCACAACAAAGGCTGTACATCTCGAAGCAGTATCAGACTTATCCTCTGAAGCTTTCATTGCCGCGCTTCGAAGATTCGTGAGCCGCAGAGGTCGAGTAAGTGTTATTCATTCAGATTGTGGAACTAATTTCATAGGCGCAAATAACGTGCTCAATAGTTATATGAGATCAGCTGCCAGCACAGAACACATAGAGTTTCGATTCAACCCACCGTCGAGTCCTCACTTCGGAGGAGTGTGGGAAATCCAAATCAAAGCGGCGAAATCTCTCTTGTATCGTATTGTCGGAGATCAAACTCTTACTTTCGAAGAATTAACCACATTATTCGTTCAGATTGAGTCTTCGCTTAATTCTCGGCCGTTATGCCCCGTGAGCTCTGATCCGAACGACCCAAGCGCACTGACCCCAGGTCATTTTCTAACGCTTGAGCCGCTTACTGCAGTACCCGACGAAGACCACACTTCGATGAAACTGAACCGTCTAGGTCGATGGCAATTAATTCAAAGATTTCAACAAGACTTTTGGAAGCGTTGGAAATCGGAATATTTACAGTCGCTGACAAAACGTGCAAAATGGACTTCTCAGTGCCAACCTTTAGACGTTAACTCGGTTGTTATTATCAAAACTGAGAATACAATGCCGTTACACTGGCCTCTAGCCCGCGTAGTAGAACTGCATCCTGGGCCGGACGGAATTGTACGCTTAGCAACACTCCGAACTGCTAATGGAAATCTTCTTAAGCGACCATTAGCTAAATTATGTCCACTTCCTAACCAAGTTGACTAATCAGTAACTTAATTATTATTAAGATAAATTAACTGTAGTTATAAAGAAAAAAAAAAAAAAAAAAAAAAATAGTTCTTAAAATTTAGGTTTAAGATTGTTCATACACATTGTCTCGCTTAAAGTTAAAGTTTATTAAAATACAAAACATTGTATTTTGGTGGGCGGAATGTTTACGTTTTGAAAATAAGTATTTTAAACTTTCGCGCCATCAATATATTCACGATGCTTTCCGAATGGATAGCGTAGATCGTTGGTCTACGTCTGTGGTCGCTTAGAAAGAGATGCAAGATCGACGCGCAACCTGTGCGCGAGCGAGACAACTCACGCCGAAGTTTTACCTTCTGGCTGACTCCATTTTGAAATCTCAACGTGTTCGCATCGAATTCGAATGGAATGTCCAAAATTTAACTAAAAAGTGCTACATATAGTGTCATTCTCGCCGGCCGGCATACAAAACACTTCAGAACAACCGTGTGACGCTTCAGAAGACGCTGCAGTCCACCTTGGTCACGTGGACTCCAAGACTCCAGCTTCCACCATCAGCTCTCAGGTTAGTGGCTGCAGTGTATATCCTATTCGGTTTAAGCATCGTAGCTAACTTGTATGTCGCGCAGTTCATTTATTGTCCATTTTCAAATTACCCAATTGTAGCTATCAACAAAAAAAAAACTCGATAAAGCTACAATTATTATGATCAATCAATTGAATTTTAATGTCAAGATTTATTTATTACTCATTTTATTTTAATTCTTATTATAATTTTAACTGTGTTGTTTTGTTGTGTTATGCTTATTATGTATATGGACCAATGTTGTCTGCAATAAATGATAAATAATAATAATAATAAGTGTAAGGCCTGAGTGGACGCTCGAAGCGGAGCGTTCAGCGGGGCGTGCAGCGTTGCGTCGGGCTCACAAGTGATTTGAGCAGCGTGCACTAAGGCCGCTCCTATACGTTTGCATTTGTTTAACATGCACGCCGCACGCCCCGCCCCGCTGCACGCCCAACTCGAGCGTCCACTCAGGCCTTACACAAAGCCTATGCTAAGTCAAACAAAGTACGCGTGAAAACCAGTTCATTAAGCAGCATCCATCCATCATCTATCGATGTTTTTTTTCTGAACCCATTTTAGAGCCATCGTTCTCTGAATTTTTTAGATCGAGTGGTATTTTCGAGCAAAATGTTCATTTTGCATTAATGAAGGGAAATATCGATTCTTTTATTCATGAACCACGATCCGTTCATATCTTTTATGTTAGTTCGATTTTGCTTGATAGTGATGAAATTGTGGAATTGCTGATATAATTGTGTTAGTCCATAAAGAAAATTGCGTACGGACACGCACTATGCACATTATTGTGTTGTAAGACGAATCGCACTTTACTCAATTTTACTTCAGCTACTAGTTTATTTAGCGGTGTGTTGGACATATCTATCCTATATGTAAAACCTAGCGAGATTATATTTGGCCCTGAGATAGTGTAGTCAGCTTACATCAGGGGCCCGTTCCTCAAAAGCTTGTAACTTGTAATACAAGTCGAAGTCCCTTTCTAACAAAAACTGTCAAAAAGTGCCATCCGCTTGTATTACAAGTTACAAGCTTTTGAGAAACGGGTCCGTGGCAATAATAATGGCGTACGGCATTGTATAGTCAAATAAAATATCAGATCATGCCAACGAGAAATTTGCAAACATTGCAAATTTGCAAATATTGGAAGGCCACGCAATCCTTCGTCCCTTTTATTGATGTAAGGTAAGATGGGATAAGACTAACATACTCGTAGTTTATTTTGCTCGGGGCAGGACTAAAAGTATGAGGATTCAATAAAAGTGTTAGTTTTACAGTTTGAATGATTCACGGTAAGTTTCACTAGACTTGTACGTCGAAATATCGGGAGCATGAAAGACAAAAGGTAATCACGATCCATATAGCGGTCGATATAAGTCAAGTGATAGTCTTACTCCATCTTATCTTAAATGTTTTATTTATTTTTATTTTATTTTATTTTATTGATAAGAATGTTTACATGACATTACAGTTGAACCAATGCGTCACGAAACTTAAACTAACAGCAATTATTTATTGTAGTTATTTAAATTTTTTTTTTTGCATCGTTGATAAGTAACCTTTTTTGGAATTTTTGTAGTAGGTAATTGCGAAATCTTTTCTTCTTGTATACATCGGAGACATTCGATAACTTAAATGTTTGTTGTCAAAGAGTCTTCATTTCAGAAAATAGTGTCACCAAAAATCTGCAACATGGCGAAGCCTAAATAAAATCTTGTCAGAGTATATAGAATTATAGATAAATATTTACGTATTTACTCGTACAATCGTGGACATTCCCGGTGAACCACCTTAAGGGGAAAAATCGTTTCAACGTCTTGCAGACGGTCAGGCGATATCACAAAAGTGATGCCCATTAAAAATATTACCTACAGTTTATTGCCGTTCATTTTCTTTGTGACGGGCGGCATTTAGAAACTAGTTAAGGAATCCAAAATGCATCCTAATTGGTTATCTTTATAGGGAGGCGAAGCTTAGCCTAATTAACAACAACTAATAAATTGTCCTTACTACCTATTGTTATTTTTTTTTTTTATGAAATAGGAGGCAAACGAGCAGACGGATCACCTATGGACACCCGCAACACCAGAGGGGTTGTAAGTGCGTTGCCGGCCTTTAAGATGGGAGTACGCTCTTTTCTTGAAGGTTTGAAGGTCATATCGGTCCGGAAATACCGCAGGCGACAGTTCATTCCACAGTTTAGCTGTGCGAGGCAGGAAGTTTCTAGAGAAACGCACAGTTGAGGACTGCCAACCATCTAAGTGGTAAGGATGGTAATGTTGTCGCGTAGGGCGATGGCGAAAAGAAGCGGCAGTAAAGTAAAGTATGTAATGTTTGTCTCATTACCTGATTTTACCCTTTTCATTATTCACATAAAGAATCCTAAACATCGTAATTGCGTAAGAGGCGGGGTTTTTAGCTTGCTCGTAAGGAACGAAGTAAAAAAATTCTGAAGTAGTTCACCGGGAATGTCCCCGATTGTACCTCCCATAACTCTGCAAGTCGGCAACTAAGATTATTCTTCACCTTACAAGGATTCGAACCCAGGACCGCAAGCTTCGCAGCGTCGCACTAAATTGGTGATTTAGCTGATCGTCGATGTTATTCTATCGTTAAAAATATGTGAAATCTACTTTGAATTACTTATAAAAGTCTTAAATAGTAAATCAGGTATTATCATAAGTTAACATCATTACCTATAGTTTGGTACAGAATTACAACTGTATCATGGCTACACAATATTCATTATCTATGAAGTCAGAATATCTTTGACGGCCCTTCTGCACTGAGCGTTTGATTTTGTCAAAGCATATTCAATAGGCTCGATATCTTTTTCTTAACCTCGTAAATTGGGAAACGTTTTCTCTGCCCAGCCTCTGCCAAGGACCCCAAAACTGAATTCTAAACTCGTCACGCTAGAAGCTGATGTGGAAGCAAATTTCACATTCGTGTTCAATTTTACTTCGATCAACAGTAATTGTGCCAAACTGGCGCATTGACGGCCGTCCAACTTTTGTGTACCAACTTCCCGCGTCTAACTTTTAATGTAAGAACCATTACTTTCCGCACTTAAGCACAAAATTGGTAGGTATCTGGAAATGAGGGGAATGAAAGTCTTCAGTGCGATATAATTTATTATATTTATGTAGTAATGTCACTTGGAACAACTTAGGAGCGAGCGGCGGCAATGCCCTGGACTCTCGAGCATCGCCGTCGCGGCTGACAATGTTATAGACTATGATAACGGTTTAAAAAAACAATATATTCAACATCCTCTATCGTATGTACGTACTGATATATTTACAAATTTCTATGCTTATTTACACTAACTAACAACGTTTAATATATTCGAAATATCGTACACGGAGAATATTATAGTCCATTTTGTAACAGCCGGCACCCTTCGGCTTAATTATATACATAGTAGGGGCATTTTCGTTAGAATTTTTTATTGCGGCCTCGACGATGGGTGCCAAAGAGGATTCGGGCGAAGGCCTGGCGGAAGTCGGGGCTGAAGATTGTGTAGATAACCGGGTTAAGCGTAGAGTTGAAATAGCCGAGCCAGAGGAAGAAGCTGGCCAAGTAATCACTAATCACGCAAGAAGAACAAATAGCCATCACTAACGCCATGATGAAGAAAGGTAGCCAGCAGAACACGAAGGCCCCTGTTATGATCGCGAGCGTCTTAGCTGCTTTCCTCTCTCTCTTAGCTTCCAGCGACTCCTTCTTTTCCCTATGCGAGGGAGCGGGAACAATAGCGCGCTCCGCTTTCGACCCGTTCGTAACAGTCGAGGAAGACTTCTCAGGCGAAACGGAAGGCGCTTTTTCGTTGATCGTGAACGCAGTTGTGCGAGGTTCCTCATCCAGGGTATCTACAGTGGAAGTGCTTTGGCCTTCAGTGAGGAGAAGCGATGCGGCTAGCGCTTCGGTTCGCGTACGTTGGTTGCACTTCTTTAAGTTGAGGAACCTTTTCTTTACAAAGCGCCTGTCTCTGGCGGATTGTACTGGTCTACCAGGAGTCGTAGTACCGTCAGCTGACGTCGGGCGTGGGGGTGGCTGTTCAGTCCTCCTTCTGATTCGTCGTCGGGCTGTTTGGAAAATCTTCCAATAAAGGATAAGGATGACGGCAAGCGGTACGTAGAAGGTGGACATAGTGGCGAAGATTTGGTAGGCTAGGTCTTGGCTGACGAGGCACTTCTGCTGCTGGGTGATGCGGGCGAGGTAGTCGGGGTCCTTCCAGCCCAGCTGCGGGGCGAGAGAGACCACGAGCGCGGCGGCCCACACCAGCACGATCATCGTGAAGATGCGCCGCTCGTTGCGGTTGTGCATGTAGTCGACATCCGTCACAGCCCAGTACCTGGTAACAAAACGGATATTAGATGTAAATATACGGAAGATAAAATAAGGTAATTATACACTTAAAAAACTATACTCTGGACAACAACTAATACCTGACACAAGTCTGGTCTTAGTTGTCTGTACAACTGAGCAGACACAGACAAAGAGCCACAAAATGTACTTACTACGATTTCTAATTTTGCAAATGGTGGCGTCAGTTTACAGTGAGGTTATGAATGAATTCCTTTCATAATTTCTCCATGCAATTTCGAACCTCACTGTACCTATTACATGCATAAATAATAACTGTGTCTTTAGTAAAAGGTTCTATGAATTTAGTAAGTCTCGCGCATCTCAGATGATAAAGGGTACAAGTGTTATATGGAACCTACCACCTTTTTCACCTGCGCTGCGCAAGACTTAGTACCCTTTTTCACTAAAGCCACAATTAAATACCAGGGGCCCGTTTCTCACAAGCTTGTAACTTGTAATACAAGCGGATGTCACTTTTTGACAGCTTTTGTTAGAAAGAGACTTCCACTTGTATTACAAGTTACAAGCTTTTGAGAAACGGGCTCCAGGTGATAAATGATTTTATAAGTTGTAAAGAAGTTTACCTATCAGTAGCTATAGCGACGAGGTGAAGAATGGAAGCAGAGCTGCAGAGAACATCGCTGGAGGTCCACATGTCGCACAGCTCGGGGCCCAGGATCCAGCCCTGGCTTACCTGGCAACATAAACAATCATTACTTTCGTCACTGTATTAAACTAGTGGTTGTGTGTGCTGTAGAACTTGGGAACTCTCATGAAGTTTTGAACAGAACGAGGACTTCTCAAGTCTTCTTCAGATACTAAAGAAATTTGGAATATTCTACACAATTGGCGGTATACCCCAGGTAGCATTTATACGTCATTATGACGTCCGTTACGTCATTATAACGTATAAATGACGTCATTATGACGTCGCTGACGTCATTTTGCTACCTGGGACGTAATACGTCTCATTATTGGTGTCGCGTGATAAGGGAATTTACCGTTTTTTTTTTAATCCAACCTTTGGCACCGCAGGATAAGTTCTTTATTTATTTTTACAGAGAATAATACCTAGCATAAGAGTAAACACATACAGCCCCATCGCGCATAAAAGCCGTAACAGCCATTGGAAAACACATCCAATTATTTTCCGTATTCTGGTGCTATAAATTTCAAATAACTGATCATCCAATCACATGCAGTTAGTACTGCGTTATGCGTGTCTATTTCAGATTCAGATTATTTATTGGTAAAAATAATACAATTTTTTAAACGTCATATTTCCGAGTGCTTTAAATTCTCATAAAATTTGACGCCCTCCTGGCCTAGTCGATAGTGACCCCTGCCCACAAAGGGCATTTATTTGTTACATTTTATTCCTGAGTACCTAATGGATGTTCT
This sequence comes from Cydia strobilella, assembly GCF_947568885.1. NCBI lineage: Eukaryota > Metazoa > Arthropoda > Insecta > Lepidoptera > Tortricidae > Cydia > Cydia strobilella. The sequence continues at coordinate 661,856 of NC_086052.1, forward strand.
CTATGTAACTATGTATGTACATACAATGTTTTACAAAAATAGTAGGGGTTACGTTTGAGGGCATATTCGGTATCTAGTTCCGATTAGGAAAAAGTAGAAAAAAAAATTTTTGCCGCGATTTTTTTTATGAGGCTGTTCGTCTAAGCATAGAGTAACTTATACTAGAGCGGTACGTCACAGTAAATTTTGTAACCCCAGTAAATTCACTGCCATCTGTCGACACACTTTAAAACTAAAAAAGAAGATTTATAAAAATACGATAAAATGTATTTAAATATGGATAAATGATTTTTTTTATTTGCATTAATTATTTTTATGATTTTGACCCATGTTCTTTCACTGATATGCGTTAAAATTGTTAAATAACAAACGAAACCGTCAACGCCATCTATACGACTGTAGGCCAAAGCTAGTAGCGCCCTCTGAACGAGAATCAAATTTTCTTGATTTTCGAGGCACGTTTTTTCCTTGGACTGTATCCATCTATTACGGAGTTATATCTATCTTTGGTCTAAGTCTTCCATACAAAAGCAAAAAACTTTTCGCGTCAATTTTTTTTCTTCTACCTCTTTTTAATCAGAACACGATACAGAATAAATATGATCTTGAACGAATCCCCACTATTTTTATTACTCCTACATAATTTTCAATTCTAAATGGTGGCTAAAAATTAAGTGCATTGCCGTTGCCAGGGACGTTTTGGGATTAAGGATGACTCACGTTAGATCGGAGTAAAATTATCCTATAATACAAGTATTTATTTATTTTAAAATATTCTCGATCAAAACCCAACAGCGCGCAACAAAGCATTTTAAAATATCGTATCGTAATAGTATGCAATATGAACGCGAGCATACATTGAATGCATTGAATATATTGCATTACTGGCATGCCAGCTGGCCAGTCGGATGGAAAACTCGATTTCGAGCGTAAAGGCGTATTCTGTTCAAAATGTGATATTGGTTTGATAATAAGTCGTACAGGGTGGATTTTTTAAATCGTTCAGTAAGGTTACTAGTTCATTTGCTACGCGAAAATGGTGTTAGGAGACTATTCCTATGTTTTTAATTTACGTTGATTGGTTTTTAGTTTATGAAAAAAAAACAGCGATAAAAACGGCGGTATCGTAAAAAATACTCCAAAGAGTACATTCCTATCCAAATATTCTAGTTAGAATGGCAACAGCAGCTACATTACTGCTGCGGTATTGACGCCGGCGCTGTCACTGTCAATTTACTTGATAAAACTAGGGCAGAATTGAACGTACCTATTAATCGCGGCGGGTATGTATGTATTTACGGGAAAACCAGTTATACAGCTAAAATTAAATAGTCACAACAAATCTTTTTTTCAGTTAAGAGGAAAGGGGACGGCCGTTTCTCAATCTAAAACCCCTCACTACTACAGTGCACGACGTACAACCGCCGCGGACACTCGTGCCTGAGGATGGATTCCCAAAGAATCCGAAACATGTCGCCAAAAGCGACTAATAATAATAGTGAGTAAAAACCGTACTGATAAATATTTTGAAATATGCCTCACGATAGTTTTAGTGCGACCCTCACTACTACTCTAAAATAAACGACCTATTTTGTTATTTATATGTATTGTCAAAGTTGAAACGTTTTAATTTCACTGTTATTTACCTACGTTCTTGTACTAATTTAGTCTTTATTGTTTTTGCTCAATAAGCACCTAACTTACACTACATTGACCTACTAACACGAAATACCTAAGATACAAAGTATAAAGTTACTTCCCATGTAGCATTTATACGTCATTATGACGTCAGCGATGTCTTTATGACATCACAGTGACGTCATTGTTACGTCAATATGACGTCGATGACGTCACTTTGCTACCTGGGTTAGTTTAGGTACTGATGTAAAATATGTTAGTGCTACTAGACTTATATTGACCGGGATATAGACCGTGATTACCTTTTGTATTATTTGTGAGCTCCTGATATTTCGACGCAGTTACATGCATCATGTTCACGGGTGACTGTCAGTCACAGATAACGGTCTATATCCCGGTCAATATAAGTCTAGTGAAACTAACCGTGAATCATTCAAAACTCTAAATGTTAGTGCTAGTTACAGCTTTGCTTACGACCTTAAATTTTATGTTTACTTTTCTTAACCATAATTGTTATTTAAGTAACTATTTACGCAATACGCGTATTATGATTTTTTATTTTTGGATATTTTTCAATGAAATAGATTTTATCTTATCTTATTGACATCTTTGCCCACCTGAGGCACGATGGTTAGGCAGACGGCTAACGGGGATATTGCCTTTTGCGACGCGTTCGCGACATCACATCGCATGAGAGTAAGCTATATTATAGTGCGATTAATATTAAATCTATTAAATATATTAATAACGGGTCACTCACGTGTTTTAAGTCGAAAACGCACGAAAACGCACGCAGGAGCGTCATCAGGAGCTTGCGTCAACGGTGACGGACCGGAGTGAAACATGTCGAGCGTTTTCGACTTAAAACACGTGAGTGACCTGTTATTAATATATTTAATATGTCTATGTCTCACGGAGGGTTTGTTATTAAAATATTAAATCTATTTCTATTTTTTTATACTAGCTTTTGTCCGCAACTTCGTCTGCATGGACTTAGTAACCGCAGCTAGAGTAAGAATAGCGCCTGAATAAAGTTTAATATCAATCATGCAATTTGAGCATTTGCTTAATTGCTTATGTAAACAAATTATCAGGCACTACATTAATTATTTAAATTCCACCCCGCTTTTGACCCTCTTAAGGGATGACTTTCGGGATAAAAATTATTCTTTGTCCTTCTCCGGGACTATCTCTATGCCAAATTTCAACTAAATCGGTTCAGCGGCTTAATCGTGAAGAGGTAACACACACACAGACAGACAGATAGAATTTCGCATTTATAATATTACTAGCTTTTGCCCGCGACTTCGTCTGCGCGGACTTAGTAACAGCAGCTAAAGTAAGTTTAGCGCCTGGAAAAGTTCTCATAGCAATCAAAATTTGAGCATATTATGCACACAAATTAGCAGGCACTACCTTAATTATCTCAATTCCACCCCGCTTTTTACTTTCTTAAGGGATGTTTTCGGGATATAAACTATTCTATGTCCTTCTCAGGGACTCAACCTATCTCTATGCCAAATTTTATCTAAATCGGTTCAGCGGTTTAAGCGTGAAGAGGTAACACACAGACAGACAGACAGACAGACTTTCGCATTTATAATATTAGTATGGATGAAGTGCTGATAATGGACTAATAAGGCTATCGAAAATGATTTAATCCTTGGCTTTTATCAATGAATTTTTCTGGATTACGAGATAATATATCCAATTGATATCAATCACTTACTCTTTGTGAAGGAAAACATATTGTATAAACTTACATAAGTACATTCACGAGTATTCTAATACATACGAAAACTAATGTGGGTATTACAATGGACATGTTACGAATGATTCTTAGGCATCAAATAGGCCCCTGAATGAATATGCTTCCCGATAGCTATTCGGGCGGAAAACTCGGTCGATACAGGGTGAAGCCAGAGGCGTTGCTTGCTTGTCCACTTAACTTTACCCTAAACCTTTGTATACATATCTAGTATACATACAGACGATGATTACACATAAAGAAGATTAAACAAATTCTTGTGTCATAACATATAACGTAAAAGTTTCTACGTAGTGTAATTTTGTGAAACGTGAAAATATACCACAATTGTGGTTTTATGACAAACCTAATAACCCTTTTATTATTTATTATTATTTTAAACTTTATTGCACATAAAAAGTGTACAACAGGCGGACTTAATGCCATTATAGGCATTCTCTACCAGTCAACCATATGGCTAAACAAAAAAGCGTCAAGGTGGCCCTTTTGAGTGTAAGACTTAAAGATATAGACACCAAATGTAATTTTTATATTTTAAACAGCCCTCTTTTTTATAGAAAAAGGGGTACCTTGAATATAACTTTAAATATATAGTAGGTATTTATTTTTTCTATTATCTCTATAAAGGAGCCCACTGACTATCAGTCCGCCGGACGATATCGGCCTGTCAGTTGTTCGGAACTGTCAAATTTTTGTTCTAACTGACAGGCCAATATCGTCCGGCGGACTGATAGTCAGTGGGCCCCTTAACAACGGGGTGAAGCCAGAGGCGTTATGTTTGTAGTTGTATCTCGTATACATACAGACAGACGATGATAACTTTCAAGATTAAACAAATAGTTATTGATAGATGTAATACCTAATATATAACAAAAAAGTTCCTACTTATTCTAACTTTGTGAAATTTCGTAAAAATAATTATAACACATTCGGGATTCGTTTTTAACACAGATGTGATACCTCTTTTTTATGTTACCCCCCAGGTAGCAAAATGACGTCAAATGACGTCAGCGACGTCATAATGACGTAATAATGCTGTCATTATGACGTCGCTGACGTCATTTTGCTACCTGGGCCTGACCCTCGTTGGATCAGATTGACAAAAAGGTTGGTATTTAAAATATTGCTAATAACTGGCAGGCTTAGAAAAAAAAGTACGGTGCTATTTTGGTGCGCTCTTATCAATGCAATATATTGATCCCTTTGATCCGTTTCGCCTCTCTCTACCCTGCTTCTATAAAAATCACACATAATCTCCTAAACCTTAATCAAACAGAAACATATAAATGAACCAGTGAGCCAATCGGTCGTAAAACTCGGTCTACACAAGGGTGGCCGAGGCGTTGTTTGCTTGTCCACTTAAGTTCACCCGAAATCCGGGTAGCATCGCCCACTGTGAACTGACAGTTCGTAAACCTTATCACAATAGGATTAAGGTCCATCGATGAACGGTTAAGTGTTGCTGTTTGTAACTTTGTACGCAACGTGTCACGGACATGTACAAACTAAGATTAAAGGCTTACATTGTAATTAAATTGATATACGACGCAATGGACCCGTTATGGAATACTTTGTAAAATTATTAACTTTTTTGTTACAAGTTTCGTTAAACTGGTTACTTCAGCTGTCTGAAATAGATTTCATGTACTAAATAAAACCGGCCAAGTGCGAGTCGGACTTGCGCCCGAAGAGTTCCGTACCATTACGCAAACAACGGCAAAAAAATCACGTTTGTTGTATGGGAGCCCCACTTAAATATTTATATTATTCTGTTATTGGTATTTGTCGTTATATCGGCAACAGAAATACATCATCTGCGAAAATTTCAACTGTCTAGCTATCACGGTTCATGAGATACAGCCTGGTGACAGACGGACAGACAGACTGATATACAGATAGACAGAGACAGGGGAGTCTTAGTAATAGGGTCTCGTTTTTACCCTTTGGGTACGGAACCCTAAAAAGGTGACTCGAGGGTTCCAGACGCAGAAGCCGGATTCAAACCGAGGTCTTCAGCGTAAGTACATAGTTACAATACAAATACATTACAACGATTTCAAGTAACACTACAGTACTATTATACTAAAATGTCTTAACCATTCAACACTATATGGTCTCATAGTCCTATGTTTTGCTCGTTCCTTTATTAGATGGATTAACTGGATCCCAAGATGGAGGAATGTAGAGAAAAGCCATTCCATTAAAGTTTGGATATTTCTTAATTTCAATGGACTCACGCCTGCCCCACATATCATCACGAAATTTCACGTATTCATTATAAGTTAGGTATCTATCTAATCCATACTAAGTCAAAGTCAAGTCAAAGTCAATATAATCTTTATTCAAATAGGCCTAGCAACAAGCACTTTTAAATTGTCAAGTTTTAAATATTACCTTAATCTAAATATCAGAGCAATTTATTGATGCAGTTATTATTATTCTTAAAAACATTGAATTATTATAGATATGTCAAACTTAATAATAAGAATTCACAAAAGGATCGTCAAACACCAAAATTGTATAAAAATACTAGACTAGAAACTTTCTAGAATAAAAATCTAAATGTCAAAAATACGGATTACCTAATATAGGTATTCATTGAATTATCAATTTCATTATTACACTAATATTATAAATGCGAGTGTCTGTCTGTCTGTCTTTCTGTCTGTGTGTTCCCTCTTTACGCTTAAACCGCTGAATCGATTTATATGAAATTTGGGATAGAGATAGGTTGTCCCTGAGAAGGACATAGGATAGTTTTTATCCCGAAAATCATCCCTTAAGAAAGTTAAAAGCGGGGTGCAATTGAGATAATTAATGAAGTGCCTGCTAATTTGTGTGCATAATATGCTCAAATTGAATGATTGCTATGAGAATTTTTCCAGACGCTATACTTACTTTAGCTGCTGTTACTAAGTCCACGCAGACGAAGTCGCGGCCAAAAACCAGTATAATCATAATTTCTTTAGTTTTTCTGTTAGACAGCGAAATTAAACTAAAAACCGAATAGTTTATTGGATCTAGTGAAAGTTTGTATTTATGTTGCCAACAAATTACCTGCATTGATTAATAATAATAATAATAATAATAATAATAATATTCTTTATTGTGCACAATGAAACATGATTAAATACAGCAAATTAACATAAAAAACTGAGCAGCAACAGGCAGGCATTAATTTAAGTTTTCCTTGTATTGAAAATTGTAGAACTATCCTAACATGCCAATCAGTCAATCGGTCGGAAAACTGAGTTCAGATCGATATTGAAAGCCAGAGGCGTTGATGTTTGCTCGACCACTTAAGCTCACTCTAAACCCTTGTCCACAACGTGTCATGTTCAGTCAGCATCAATAGTAGTGGATGAAACAACGCGCCAAAAGTTTCTGCCAACCTTGATTTCCAAATAAATCGAAGTGTGTCGAAGATTTTTGCCGAAACGCATATTCTGACGGGTTCAACTCGATCATGCGGAAAAATATCTCATCGCTGGCCCGGCCACGACATGGCGCGGTGGCGGCAGCGGCGAGCGGCGGCCATAGGTTGGAGCGAAAGAAAGAAAGAAGAAAGAAAATAACTTTATTTTGCATGAAATATGGTACAAAAGGTGGTCAGACAATATTATACATGAGTATCACATATTTCACCATCATCTGGCATGCAAAAAACTAAACTTACAACTAAAGCTAAGTTTAAACAACGCGATCGCGAGACACAGCGATCGGACCTTTCGTTCCCTATGGCCGCCGCTCGCCGCTGCCGTCGCCGCGCGATGTCGTGGCCGCGTCAGAGCTAGTCAAAATGGCATTCTGAAGGTGATTGCGAGCAAATTTAATTGTATTATATTGGCACATTGGCTAGATCAGGTCAAGCCTATAGCGACATGTCAAGTCTGGCCTGTAGGTTTAAGAATAATTTAATTTATTTTACTAACATAGTATTTAAGTTAGCTTAAGATTTATTTGTTTGTAACTAACACAATATTGATACTTTATCTGAAATAAAGACAATTCAATTCAATTCAAATCTTTACAGTTCGAAACATAAATTGTTCTGCATAAATATATAGAAATATTTCTTTTTGATAAACTATTTATATTGCGCTTAAAATTACCTCAATAACGGACTCGACTCTGGACTTAAAAGACTCGGATTTTCTTCTAGTGCAGCCTCGTAGAAACGAATAGAGTACTTCAAATGTTGACTCAAAAGACTCTAGTTCCTAGCAAGACTAGTCAGGATTGAGACGTTTACTTTACATGTCATATTTTCCAATTTAAAATTTAGAAACTACAATAAATTGGGTACCGAATTGGACACCGCAGATTAGCCGGAGCAGAGGCAGACCAAAAAGAGATGGCGGGATGATCTCGACGCTTTTAGCAGCGACTGGCACCAATGCATGCACCAACTCGTGATGAGTGATGGAAGAAAGGGAAGGCCTTTGCTCAGCAGTGGGACACAAGATAGGCTATTAAAAAAAACTACAATATATAGCGTGTGACAGAGACGGGATGCCTAAGCGTGCGTTAGTACGAGATAGCACGCCTAATGGGCATCTTCCCAATAGAGCTAATCTAAATAAAAAATAAATAAAAACAACAACAACAATTCAGTTATGATACTCGTGATCGGTCGTAGGGTCGGATACGCGCGCACGTTTATCCACCAAGGTACCGGCTACCGAACTCTACTCGCGCGCAGCGCTGTTGGCTTCCGCGTGATACTAAAACATGGCCGCGCACGCGACTACTATAAATTGACCCGCGGCTTAGTCTGTTAATACGCGAGCCGGGGTCTACTTAAATTAGCTCTATTGGGAAGATGCCCATTAGGCGTGCTATCTCGTACTAACGCACGCTTAGGCATCCCGTCTCTGTCACACGCTATAAATAATATTAGTACTCACTTCATATACAGCTCCCAGTGGCATGACCAGACAGGCCACCATCAGGTCGGCCACGGCGAGCGACGCGACCAGATAGTTCGCTACGTTCTGAAGGTTTCTCTCGATTATTATTGCTGCTATCACGAACACGTTACCTGCAAACAAATTTCATTTCATTTATTTACTACTTATGCAACATTAAAGTATATCTAAAACACCGTGAAAACACTAGACTCCCTTTTATCCGTCATAACAAATTCTCAAGCATTCTTTACACACACCCCCGACCATCGCCACTTCAGCAGGTCACACTCCGGTGCTGACACCAGGAGAGTATCCAGTAGGGCCAAGACCCGAAATAGTATCGGATAATTTTTTATGCGCCAGCGTGCGCGCCGTTGGCACTGGCAGACCAGACTAACAGAGCCCGCGCCCGCTGCCTGAGGGTAATTTGAGTTTTTTTGTTTACCTTTTGATATACATTGTTTTGTTTTAAATTAAAACTAGCGTACAAAGCACGTATCCATTAATGTACAAATTGCAACATTGAAATAAAGCTTATATAGGCTTCACCATTACTAGGGTAGAAGCGAAGCGATTTTAGAAAGGCGTGAAGGTTCTCTGCGCCTTTTTGAAAAAGAGAGAAAGGAGCCTATCCGTTACTATGTGCCTCATTGTATAAACATTAATATTATCCATGCTATGCAAGTGTAAAGCAGGAAAATAGTAATTACACATGTAAGCTCCAATCAATCAAGCCCCTGGCTATTATCCCTTTTCAGGATAAGCCCCCCTGACTTACGCCACTCTTGGCGATTTTGTGTCATTTCCGGCGTTAAGTCCGTCCTCAGCAAATCTTTTTGGACTGTCCGCAACCATGTGATTAGTGGACAGCCTCTGCCTCTTTTGTATTATTTTATGGTCAGCATTTTACCTCTTGAGTCATATTATGAGGGCTTATCCTCTACTTCTAAAGGACTTCTGCGCATTACGCGGCCAAACCAGGGTATAGGCGGTTCATGAGCTCCGAGGAATTGTATTTATTCTGTGATGGAATGAAAACTGTAAATAATAAGTGACGTAATTCAAAGTCATTGCCTTGCCAGTATTTATATAAACTTGGGTTTGGCTGAATGAGACCTCGGCTCGGCCCGGTCGGGCGTCTAGGGATAGTAACCCGTACTCATCGCTTTCCATACATTTCTGTAGCGTGCCAATCGACCATGCGAGTTGACAAGGCAAGCTTATAACTTGTTTACTATACAGAGTTATTATTACCTACTATAGAAGCGATATACCAAACAATGAAATTGTCGCAATCACAACCTGTACAACGCGACCAAAACGTTACGTTTGTATAGGGAAGCGGCCGTCTCCTTTCCAGGGGCCCACTGATTGTTCGCCGGACGATACCAGCCTGTCAGTTAGAACAAAATTTGACAGTTCCGAGCAACTGACAAGCCGATATCGTCCGGCGGACTGGTAATCAGTGGGCCCCCTAAGTGATTTTCGAAACAAAAAGCTTTACGATTTTTAAACACTCGCAATGCCTCGAAAGCTTTTAATCGAGCGCTGGTAATTAAACTTTTAGGCTCATTAATTTTCCCGTTCAGGGTAATTTCAGTGTCGTTCTCATGGCAACTATCGAGTCAACGTCTCAGGGGAACCAGTTGTTTTGCCTTTATTTATAAACTGATGTTCATTGTTGAGAGTAACGCTGCTTCACGTAAGCGAACAACTCGCAGCAGAAAATATTTTAGGCACAGAATAGAAGCGAACTATTAACGAAATAATTAACGATATCCGACGATACCCGACTGTCGAATGGGCTCGAATGGAGTTGGTCACTAGGTCACCACCATTGACATATTATGTTAGTTAATGACAGGTAACCACCGAGACGCGCCGTGAAGAATGACTCTTTTGAGTGGACCATTTAAATACGTTAGTACTATATCTACCACAGTATAAACTTCAAATTTCTTTGGCTACATTGCTGGACTAGTCTAAAGAAATTTGAAAGTTCACATAACATTGGTGCCCTAAAACTCGATTCGCCATTGGACAAGTAATCGTAATACAAGTAAAATACCCGTACTTTAATCCGGTATTAAAAATTTCGTCGGCAAATTGGTCTGTCACTGTCATGTCATGACGTAATATGGATTAACGTGCAAATTGAAATGTAAACAGGTATTTATTTTGCATATAGGCGGGAAAATTGCTAATTAGGTAGTAAAATCATCAATATTCAATATTTATTATATTATTTATTTATTTAAGGCGGTTCCCTGAGCCAGAAGGCGAAAAATCTCCTTATATGATCCTGTTTTTCTAAGAGGCGTTGATATTCGTAGACGTGGAAAAAATATATGTAGTTCTTGACTATATTATCTTTAATATCATAGCTTCCGATACACGAATTATGACACTTCGCTCGATACAATTAATTCCCACAGTAACCTCTAACTCGGACTTTTAATCCAATTTTACTCGGTTATTTATTATGTTATACTATAAATAAAAAAAGAAGAAAAAACAATCTTAACTTAAATAATAATTTCATAGCTTTCGAATTTCGATATTGTAGGGTAACGTTTTTAAAATAAATAAAAATCGACAAAATTCGATCAAAATTGACACTTGGCGCGCATGATCTTTCCCGTTCTTTCTTGCGAAATGTGACAGAGACAGCGGCAAACCGACGGAACGACCTTAAACTTTGTTGAACAGTAAACGTTGTACAAAAGGTGAACTTAATGCCGGAAGGCATTCTTTACCAGTTAACCTTTGGGCCAAACAGAGATCAAATAGTAGTGCGGGAAATATTTACACTAGTTAAGAGAAATTGAATACTAAATACTTAAATATAATACCTACTATAAGTTTTACACAAGAGGAAAACTAGGATAATGTCAAGATATGTCAGTCAATGTCAGTAAATGTCACTGATTTTACTAAGAAAATTGACAGACCCACTGCAGCGGCAACAACGACTCTGGAACAGTATAAGTTATCGGTTCTGCAGGGGCTTGGTTTCCGCAATTCGACGTCATATTATTGCGCCTATTTGCGCGCTGCAACAGTAATACACCCGCAGTTGAAATCCGAATGTCACCCTTAGATAAATTCTGTTTGTCAGATTTTTTTATCTATTCTGTTGTGTTACGCAAAATATTATATCTTTTTAAAGTCTCAAGCGAATCGTTAAACGAACACTTTGAAGTGAAATCCACTCAATCTTTTCAAAGCACATTTTTGATAATCCTCGCACAAACAAGATATTTAACTAAATCAACAGAATGTTAAACATCCTCCGAGGTGGGTCGCAACTTTGTTAATATTTATTTATGTAAATATGGCGGGTCAAACGGCGAAGAGTTTAAGAGGTTGTTTGAAGTTTAAAATCTTGACTTGATTTGTTGTTGATAAGATCATCATCTTTCTCGCGTTATCCCGGCATTTTGCCACGGCTCATGAGAGCCTGGGGGCTTTGAATACTAATACTAAGAATTGACGTAGGCAGTAGTTTTTACGAAGGCAACTGCCATCTGACCTTCCAACCCAGAGGGGCACTAGGCCTTTTTAGGATTAGTCCGTTTTCCTTCACCGAAAAGCGACTGATAAATATCAAATGATATTTCGTACATAAGTTCCGAAAAACTCATTGGTACGAGCCGGGGTTTGAACCCGCGACCTCCGGATTGAAAGTCGCACGCTATTACCGCTAGGCCACCATCGCTTGTTGTTGATAAGATACGAACACGAAAAAAGTCTGAACGATAGATAAGTCAAACTACAGAATTTGATCACTTTATTTGCAGATAAAAGAGTGTGTGTTTAGTGACAAGTGATCAAAAATATGAAATATGAGAAGGGAGCAGACGTTCACTCCTTCTTGGCCTGTCTGGGTCTCCCCTAACAACATTTATACGTCATTATGACGTCAGCGACGTCATAATGACGCCATAGTTACGTCATTATGACGTCGTTGACGTCACTTCGCTACCTGCTCTACGTGTACAGCCGGCATAAGTACCTACCTACTTTAAAAGTAATGTCATAGAAAGTAAGGTAGGTCTTGAAAATTATTTCCTCAGGATGTAAACGAGATGCACTACTATGTCAAGTTCGTATCACATCAATAACAAGTCAAGTTGCGGTTATTCAAATTTCGAATTGGCCTCTAGGAGGAGTAAATTTTTTGTATATCGAGACTTTGCTTAAATATACATTTGGTACGGATGAGATTTTAACGTGATCCTTTGCTACTTTTTATAGGTAGGTATGTATTTATTTTATTTTATTTATTTATTTAAAATTTCATTCAGGCAACAAGGCCCATTACAAATCCGGCCCACTGCCGTGCCCCCGCCAAGACAAGCCAAGCGAAGCGTATGAACACTACCTACCTTTTCTCGAAGCACTTCGTCGGTCGTCGTCTGCGTACATACTTGTAGATACTAAAATGATTTCCGTACTATGACGCGTCTATCCTGTGTCTGAATTTAAGTCCGAAGAATTATTGTTTTTTTAGGGTTCCGTACCTCGAAAGGAAAAAACGGAACCCTTATAGGATCACTTTGTTGTCCGTCCGTCCGTCCGTCTGTCTGTCAAGACCCTTTTTCTCAGGAACGCGTGGAGGTATCAAGCTGGAATTTATATCAAATATTCAGCTCTTACTGTCCCTTAGAGCTGTGAAAAAATCAAACTTCTAAGCCAACGCAATCAAAAGATACAACCGTTTATGCCGCAAATTTCCGCAAATTTTCGACACTCGCATGGGAATCAAAACCTACAAGGTACTTTCCGTGAACTCAGAATCTTGAAATTTGGTACGAAGCAACGTCTTATAGCACAGATAAAGGAACATTTGCGAAAACCGTCAATTTTTAGTTACATCATATAATAAAACTATTTTGTTGTACGAAACCCTCGGTGCGCGAGTACGACTCGCACTTGGCCGGTTTTTTGGATTGGTTGCGCCAAATTTCCGTTTCCAAATGTTTCCTGGGAGTTCTCGCCATAGTTGCCCGTGACACGAGTTGAGAATACCATCACAAAGTGTCAAAGTTAGCCTCCGAGCTCCGTTTGACATATTAGGCGGAATCGAGTGCTACTGCTAGAGAGTCACACATGACGATCACTAGATCGAGCATATATACCTAGGTGACGTTCGGATTCAGACTGCACCACACTTACTGTTGCAGTATTATACTGCCGCAAATGGCAGAATCGATAACCTTCTGACCTTAAATAGTAAAAAGACTAAATAAGAGATTTATGAAAGCACAAGAATTTATAAAATAAATGATTGATTTATTTTATAAATTCTTGTGCTTTCATAAATCTACCGCTTCTAGTCCCACAAATTCTACAGACCTAATCAAAATCATAATTGCTGCGATTTCGGGGTTGGTCTCATAGTAAAAGTCGCTCAGTATAATCCCAAAATCTCCCTGGCAACGGGAATGCACATATTTTTTGGCCACCTAGTATATATATATATATATATATATATATGTCAGTCTCTAATCACATACGCCATTTCATTATGGGGCAGTGCTGCAAAGACGTCAAACTTAATGTCTGTAAGAGCTCAACGGCCGGTCTTAAAGGTAATGCTCAAAAAGCCCTTCAGATATCCGACAAACAGCCTCTACCAAGAAGCTAAAGTACTGACAGTCCGCCAGCTTTACATACATAAAATCTGTCTCTCACTTCATAAAAGCGCCGCTAAGTCAGATAATTATTCGGAATTACTTTCTGAACGCTTTTAAGTTTGCTTGTTCCGAGGGTTAACACTGCTTTTGGGCGACGATCTGGCAACGTCCTTAGCTCTTCGATCTGCAATCCGTAACGTTCCAGAGTGAATTAATTGGTTGCACTGTGCATGTGGCTAAAACGTTACTTTTTAATCGGTTGTTGACACTTGATTATACCGAGACTGAGACATTACTCCTAAAAATTGTTTAAAACTAACAAAACTTAAATAAACATATAAAACTAACTAGCCTAAAATATTCAATTCAATTTTGATCCATGTAGTGTCAGTAAGTACTTAAGGTTAGTGACATACAATTACAATTCTTTGAGGATTGCGGTTGCCTTAAGGTTTGCGAGGTACATAGGTGTATATGTGGAGCCATGGTTCAGGAGGACGGTCACCATGGCCTTAGTTGTCAGAGGTGCGCTGGGCGATTTTCGCGTCACCATGCGCTAAATGAGCTGGTTCGCAGGGCTTTGGTCTCAGCCAATGTTCCCTGTGTCCTGGAGCCTCCGGGATTGTGCCGGGCTGATGGCAAAAGGCCAGATGGTCTTACATTGGTTCCTTGGCAGAAGGGTCGGTGCCTCTTATGGGACGCAACGTGTGTTAGCACCTTTGCCCCGTCCCATCTGAGTCACACCATCGGTGCTGCTGGTTCAGCTGCGGAGTATGCGGCTAAACAGAAGCATACGAAGTACTCTACCTTGGAACCAGTGTATGATTTTATACCAGTTGCGGTGGAGACTGCAGGACCTTGGGGTGCGGAGGATAAGGAGTTTGTGTGGGAATTGGGTCGGCGACTGAGAGATAGGGGTTGCGATCCTCGCTCCGGATCGTACCTGGTCCAACAGATCTCCTTGGCAATTCAACGGGGCAACGCTGCCAGTGTCATGGGGACGTTTGGGCCGGCTACGGTCCGGGGTGGCACCAAAGCCTAAATAGTTTAATTTAGTGGTTAAGCTAGACAAAGCCTGTTGCGGATTACATCATTTGTAAGTCGATGACGAAGCCTCTTGCTGATTTGCTTTTGTGTCCACTTGACGAAGCCTGCGTTGCCGATCACGATCTATGCATGGATGTTATTTACTGTTTTATTTATTGTGACGTGAAAATAAATGGTTGAAGTAACATGTTAAACCTAGAAATAAAGTTATAATAATAATGTAACAATAGGTAGAAAGTTTAAATGCTGAAAATTGCATGTATCTCAACCCAGGTGTAAACCTGAATCTTTTCATCATCATCATCATGTCAGCCGATAGACTTCCACTGCTGGACATAGGCCTCCCCCAAGGCTCGCCACTCCGACCGATCCTGTGCCGCTCGCATCCACCGAATTCCCGCGACCTTCACCAGGTCGTCGCTCCATCTCGTTGGAGGCCTGAATCTTTTTTGAAGTAACTATAGAAAAATATTTTATTTTCTCGTTGACTTGCATGACATTTAAATGTTGGACCCGGCTATGTCCTTAAACTACGTCCAAAAGAGAGGTATGGGCACTGTGAATGACATCTCGCTTTGTGTGGTAGGGCACAGGACAGCGGAGGTACCTCCACCTTACAGAAAACCGCAGCCAAATAACACTAAACCCTACTAATAGTGTTGTGTTCTTGCCGGTGAGTAAGGTTGCCAGAGCTCGAGGGAGAGGAGTGTTAGGGTCGGCAACGCGCATGTAACTCCTCTGGAGTTGCAGGCGTACATAGGCTACGGAGACTGCTTAACATCAGACGGGCCGTATGCTTGTTTGCCACCGACGTAGTATCAAAAAAAAATGTACATATGGTCTCCGGCAATACAGGCTTAGCCCAGTGCGGGGACTCCTGGAAACTGTAGTCAATCTAGTTAGGTACCAACTCTTTGAAACAACTGCTGTATACTTTTTCAGTGTCCTTTTTGTGCAATATTTTCTTTATATTAACTCTATTTATTCGAAGGTTAGCTGAAAGAGATCTCTTATAAGGCCTAGTTCGCCTTTGTACCTCTATTTTATAATGCGGGATCTATGCGAGGTAGTCTAACGTCAAAGCTCTACGTAGAGCAACTTGACCTACTCTATCTAGATCGGTTTACGGCGCCAAATGGATGGGTACGCTTGATGTCGTATGCGAATATGATTCGGTAGTGTTTGGCTTGGCAAATGCAATTCGGTGTTTCGGTCAGTTGCAATTGAAAAAGGTCTTTTGAGTACACTGGGAATGTTTTACTCGGATAGGTTAGGTTGTTACGTATATGTAGCATGTTTATTAAGAATCACAGGCCAAAACAAACAGTAGTACTAACCTACACAAAACATGCATGTTTTATTAAATTTTTCATCAATTTTCTCTACTCTTTTCGACTTTTAACATTCAACGAAAAAAGGATCGAACGGGTTTTTATACAGTTGCGAAAAAATAGAAAAAAACAATAAGGAATTCGAAATTTTTAAATTATTAATTCTGTAAGATCATTGTAATACAGTCGAAAAATAAGGAAGTTGTTCAAAAATCAATTCCTGGTCCAAAATGGGCGTGGCCAAAAAGGGGCGTGGCCAAAAAGGGGTGTGGCCAAAAAGGGGGGCGTGGCTTGGACAAAAGAGGGCGTGGCACATAGGGGCACAAAGCACAGAGATCCCTTAAAGGGATAAGTTCGCCTTTGTACATCTTATTATTTGTACCATGTAATTTTTAATATGTATTTTTGTACAATAAAGAGTTTACTACTACTACTACAAAGGGGCGTGGCTTGGGGGTGTGGCAGTTTCATTACAACTCAACACGTAGTTTCAAAATGAGAACGAAACTCCGTTTGTACGAGAAGGTGAAATTCGGCCAAGCTTGTTGCAGACTCTTAACCTTTACCGACCGATATATACGCACCGCAGGTTCAACGCCAAATACCGATTAATCAGTTATAGTCCACAGAGCAACATAGACCAAAATGCATATGCATAAAGTTCAATTTCAGTTTTGACACTTCGGTGACGTGGCGTCTGGATGACTGCTTTTGTGTTTGACACGGCGTCTAAAAGGAGAATCGAATTTGATCGGGAATAATTGTTCAAAGACGAGTTTTATTCACGGATAACTTTTATCTTTACATTGAATGCATAAAGAACTACATTTTAACTACGCAAAGAAAAGTTTCATCGATATTCTGCATTAAATGATTGCAAGGAGCCACTCATATTTTAAGAGAGCTAACAAGTTCACCAACTCTGCAAGACCGAAAACGATCTGCGAATCTAGAATTGAATTAATTAGATCTGAACTGCGAAGTCTGGCAGGCCAATTCGAATGTGCACTGACATCAGAATGATATATGAATCATGTTTATTTTATTTTATTTATAATACTTTATTAGTTTTATTACATACAAGAAGAGAAGATGTGGCAGAACTATGAAGAAAGATGGAGTGACGACATCACAGGAGTAGCCGGGGCACTTTGGCCAAAAGTGGCTCAGGATAGAGAAAACACAGCCTTTTAAACCTAAAATATTAATAACAATAACATAATGTAAGACATATTCTAACACTATTAACAAATGAAAACTAAGAATTCAAAGTGATCAAAATTATACGTAATTGTAAGGGATAAATAAAGCTATATATATATATTATATAGCACAAAAGAAAAACTTAGTGTTCAAAAGGCGAAATTAATGCCATGCTTTGACGACCGGGTTGGCCTAGTGGGTAGTGACCCTGCCTGTGAAGCCGATGGTCCTGGGTTCGAATCCCGGTAAGGGCATTTATTTGTGTGATGAGC
The DNA here is from genome assembly GCF_947568885.1 of Cydia strobilella. NCBI lineage: Eukaryota > Metazoa > Arthropoda > Insecta > Lepidoptera > Tortricidae > Cydia > Cydia strobilella. The sequence continues at coordinate 679,664 of NC_086052.1, forward strand.
ACAGATATTTGTTCCTGAGTCATGGGTGTTTTCTATGTATTTAAGTATTTATATATTATATATATCGTTGCCTGAGTACCCATAACACAAGCCTCCTTAGGCTTACCGTGGGACTTAGTCAATCTGTGTAAGAATGCTATAATATTTATTTATTTAATATTTATGAGGCATTCTCTATCATTCAACCTTAGGGCAAAGCAGAGAAGATTGTAGGCGGTGCACTAGAAAAAAAAAAAGATTTTTTTATAAGAACCTCGTACAATGCATACAATACAAATATAAATTACATAATATCTATAAATAAATATGTACCTACCAATGTATAATCGAGTGAACTGCAAATGATCACGAAATGAGATTTAAAAAATACATATGCAGCTCCATGTCGTTCAAAAATCTAAGTTACTGAGCATTTTCAACTTAAATGCATTCAAAATCCTATTAACTTATGTTCAGTCAATAATTTAGTAAATACGTAACAATTCCATTTTGACTGCTCATGTGAATATTAAATTCATAACGGTCTGATGAAGTTTTGCGTAATAATTGGTAAATAGGCACGTTAGGTACAGATTCTAAATCGTTCGCTTGTAGGTACTGTTGGAAACAGATAATTGTGAAGTGATGTAGATAATTTAGATAGCTAGTTCATAAAACATTTGATTTCGAATAATGGCAGTAGAATAGCCATTTGTGTGTAATTGTGTATGCCTGTGTAATTTTATAAAGGAAAGTAGTTCACTAAGAAACAATTGAAGGCGAACGTTGGAACCTTGGGGAGAAACAGATTTTTAAAATTCGAACGCAGCTTCTGAATAATACACTATTATATCTTGCAGGACTCCTACGCCATGGACATGAAGCGCAATGCATTCCGTGGCCCTCGGGTTAAGATTACATTCGATTGGCAGTAGCAGCGCAGTTTTAGGCTGTTATGTCAATCTCCTGAGCGACGACATGTTGAAAGTTATAATCGCGACAAAAATGGGGCAAGGTCAGGAACTATCAAAGAAATTGATAGTGACATTACCCACGTAAATGCTGCAGGAACGTTGCAACAGCAATGTAAAGGTGGCGTTCGGGTGGCAACTGCACCTTCATTATTATATATTAATTTTGTTGTTCTTCTTGCTACCTGTCGTGATTGTTTCACCGGATGGTCTCATCGGAAGACCAGCGCTGGAAGTCGCCCGCAACATTCTGAGGTGAGACCATTTCTGGCAATTTCTCTTTTTTTATGTTTCTTTGTTTTGTATAATTTTCTATTTTGATGTTTGTGCTCTCGAATAAATTATTTCTTTTCTATTCTATTATTATATAAGACATGAACCGGGCGCTGTATCCATCAATTTGTCGATTATGACGTTCCGTCCGTCACTCATTTTATCAAGGAAATTGACAGATACAGCGGCGACATCAACTCTACACCAGTAATGACGCTACAGTGCGGCTGCAGTTGATATTTAGATGTCACCTTTACCTTCAATACCGCATTATATGTAGAACATTATAGTGTGAGCACAGTATAATACTGTGGTCTTAAAAGTAAAGGCCAACATATTGACGATTACCAATTTGTTACATTTTGTGACAAAAATGTACAGCCAAACTTATACATACTACAAGAAGTACCTAATCATCAAAGATTGATGTTTCTCGATCTGCCGATGCGGAAACTACTATTATCCCGAAGAAAAGCTCTAACGCGACCATTTCCCGACCGCTGCTTCATTTTACGCTATGAAGTTTCTTGATTCTTGTGAAATACTGGTGGCCATTACGTTGACTCTTTGTTACGTTGTCTTTCAATATTAGAGTTACGTGACAAAGTTAAATTTTGCACATTTTCCGATGTAGTAATTGTGGTGTCAGAAAAATAAGAAATTCAGCTCATATTAATCAGATTGGATCAGATGAATACAAAATATCTGGAGCATACTTATAGTGATTCAATGTTACACCACAGAATATATAAGAGGTACAGAGGTAATTATGTCAGGATTGTAGCAAGTGGAAATCCGTGGTCTCTGCCTACCCCTCCGGGAAATAGGCGTGATTATATGTATGTATGTAAAATATATAATAGTTGTAGTTACAGAAGATTCTTTGACCAGTGTGTATTGCCAGTGATGACATACGGATCTGAGACGTGGGCGCTAACGATGGGCCTCATAAGAAGGCTCAAGGTCACGCAAAGGGCAATGGAGAGAGCTATGCTCGGGGTTTCTCTGCGTGATAGAATCAGAAATGATGATATCCGCAGTAGAACTAGGGTCACCGACATATCTCGCAGAATTGCAAACCTTAAGTGGCAGTGGGCGGGGCACATTGCTCGCGGAACTGATGGCCGGTGGGGCCGGAAGGTTCTGGAGTGGCGTCCGCGTACCGGAAGACGAACTGACGGTAGGCCTCCAACGAGGTGGAGCGACGACCTGGTGAATGTCGCGGGAATTCGGTGGATGCGAGCGGCACAGGATCGGTCGGAGTAGCGAGCCTTGGGGGAGGCCTATGTCCAGCAGTGGACGTCTATCGGCTGACATGATGATGATGATGATGATGACAGACGATTCACTCCCTAACAAAACGTGACTACTAACGCGCAGGGCGGCGCAAGCGAGTGCTGGCGTCCATTCCATAGCGGTGTGCGGCAATGCGACGAAATCGCGGAGTGAAACACGCCTGTGGTTACACAAATATATAATTCAGGATATTATAAATGAAATAATTAAATGAAATATCGGGTAGGGCCCAATAATTTTACAAGCTTTAACGACGTATTCCTATTCCTAATAACAATTCGAGTGCTAAATAGTGAATTATATTATATTAATATTACTTATTCCATTTTAATCAAATTTCTCATTTAGTTTGATTCTACATTTTACGATTCTGAAAACCCGCGCAGGTAGAATAATTTGATACATTACCTGTATTTTAATCACCCCTTCCACTGACCAAGAATATGTCAAGGTTTCCTTTAACTTATAAGAACAAATCTTCCATAAGATTTGTATGTATAAAACAGTCCGGCTAGTCCTACATGACAGACAGCACTTAGAATGGATATTTACGAATTTAATCCCCTATTTTACTACATTTTTAGACGGAGAAAGTCGTGGGAGCTAATTCCCTATATTAGTATCGTTTCAAATGCCTACACAATAACAGATACTGTCAGCAACACGGAACAAATTTATATCTAACAAATATCGCGAGCCACTGCTGACCGTACAAAATATCTGTATCGTAGCCATTCAGTACCTATCTGGCTGTGCGCCAACCGTCAGTGCCAACATTCATATATACTTGATTAGAAATAAAGCCAGCGAACTACAAAATAATGTTTTGTTCGTACAATGTTTACAAACACGTTTATGTTGTTTTTCACATCACCAATTCGAAAAAGGGGTTTTTCTTCCCTGCTAGGAGGGATCAAAGTGGCACTTTTTTCCCTGCTAGGAGGGATCAGAGTAACAGTTTTCTGTTTTAGGACACTATTTTAATTTTTTTGCACATTATTATTTTAGCTTAAATAATATTTTAAACGTCATTATTACCTCATAGGTGATGTGAAAAGCAGTATGTGTCACATGGTAGCAAAATTATTTTCATCTTGGGCGTAACACACTTGAATCCCTCACTACGCTCAGGATTCTACTTTCATTCTGATTCAATGTACGCCCTCGCCGTAAATATGTCATTTTGCTCCCTTGTAACACAATCTACTATTTCATATTTCATATTTCATTTATTGCACAGTCATGATACATAAAATAAGGTGTTACAAATAAAGTAAGTAAATTCATGACACCCTGTTAGGGCACAACAACAATGTTTAACTTACTATCTAATACCTATTAAAACATTTCATTATAATATATCTACCGTAATTTGTGTAAAGAAATAAAATAAGATAATTATAATCATCAAATAATAACACTGTAAAACTATTGTTTATCAGTGAGTGCATATTTTGATTGCTGGCAAATAAAAGCATCGGGATTCGTGTATTATCGGAATAGGCGAAATAGAAATATGTTGCGTTCGTACAATCTCTCGTCTAGATACCTGTTAACGATCCAACCTATATGGTAGAGCGCCGGGTTTCAGATTTGACATTGAATGGTTCAGAAGAGTGCATTTTAAACTAAAAAGTACTACGCCTTACATTTTCTATGCAAGAACAAGTTATTTGTGATATTTTCTATAAAAAGGGACCTTTTTGTCGATGGCGCTTACGCCATTATAAACGATGCTCTGATATAAATACAATGCTGCGCGGCGCTGTGCGGCGTAAGCGCCATCGACAATAAGGTCCCTTTTCATAGAAAATACCCCATTTGTGCAACAAGAGAGGAAAGTTGGTTTTTCTTGCGAGTGTTTATATTGAGTCCCGGGAAAGCGAAAGATTCTAAGTTAGAATCTTGAGCGTAGCGAGGGACTCAAAAACATGAGATGTAATAGTTATTTACGATACAAGTGCGGAAAAGAGGAAATTCGAAACGAGTGGCGATAAATTAAAACACGACCGCAGGGAGTGTTTTAAATGGACACGAGTTGCGAATTACCTATTCGCACGTGTATGTACATATGGCCCTTTAAACTTTCGACATATGCACGAAAAGTGCTCTTTTACGCACTAGTGCGAGAAAGTAGCACCATATGTACTGTAAAATAACTTTGCTCTCGTGTTGCACACACAATTTTTCATCTCAGTAGTGAGAACATACTAAAGGTTAAAATGTATTTCGCATTACACAGAATACTACAGAGAAAAAAAAAGTAATAAAAGATTGTAATAAAAGTATGAAGTGGCAGTTCATGGCCTTCACTAAATTAAAAAGCTACTTTGTTTCACTCCCTGGAGTGACGAAAGTAGGCTTGTTCGAGCTGCTGAGGTGAAAAATTTAATGAGCGTTCCGTACTGTTTCCTACGGGCTACTTTATAGTTTAAAAAAATATACTAAAGCCAGCGCCGATCCAGGGCCCGTAAAAAAAAGAAGGGAATAGTACCACAGTTTCCTTTAAAACGGTATTCTTGAGACAAGCTTATACTTATCTATGAATTAATCACCCCTGAATTAACAATAATTTTTCTCAAAAATGGACGGCAAAGTCGACGTTGCCGGTTAAAAAGTAGGTCGAGAAGTGCGTAGTTTATGGTCAGTCAAAAAATTAAAAAGTTTAAAACATTGCAGTCTCGATTTCGGGACTGCAATGTTGCATACAAATTCCATTATTTGTCGAGTTCCAAATTTTTTAAAAGTTGACGTGGCCATATCAAATGAAGGCATAGGTCCATGAAACAGCCAAACAGATGATCAGTACTTATTATTATAATGTTGGTACCGCGACTATTTAGGTGTCTCAAATAGGTTGGCGTATTTTCAGCAGAAAAATACACTTCTATTTTTAATTAAAAAAATAAAAAGGCGGCAAAGCAAATCTTTTCACTTTTTTCTGTGAAAATATATACATAAGAACGTTGCTTCTGTAAAATATTTCTATTATATTTGTATTTATTGCGCCATTTTTGAGAAAAGCACTATATATGATTCGGCTGGAAGGCTACTTGCTGGCTTCGGATTCAATTAAACGGACTCCCAAGGTCATCCGTTTAAAACGAATCCTCGGCCAGCAAGTAGCTACTTCCGAGCCTCGACAAATAATATTAAACTACAGAAGTGAACATTTAAAACTTCACAGACCAGATCCAATTAATTCAATTCTATATTCGCAGAACGTTTCGGACTTGCAGTTGGTGAACTTGTTAGCTCTCTTGAAATACGAATGGCTTCTTGCAATCGTATAATGCAGAATATCGATAGAACTTGTCTTTGTGTAGTTAAAATGGCAGTGTAGTTTTTCAAGCATTCAAAGTAAAGAAGAAAGTTATCTGTAGTTTAAACTCTTTATCAATATGCTTTATGTAATACGGAGGTGACCGCCATGAGGACGAGCGGCGTGACGTTGGAGTCTGTGACGTTGGCGCTGGTGCCGTTACAGTCCCACGCCACTGCGTCCGTCCGCGAGTGGTCCGCGAGGAACCACTCCATCCTAGTGTTGTTCACTTATGGCACATATACCGACACTGACAGAGATATCACTATTGTGCAGGATCTCGTGCACATATAGTAAAGAGTGACAGAGCACTATGCTACTGATAACTTACCAACTATAGTGGCGAGGATGAACCCCGCCAACACCACGGAGGTGACCGCCATGAGGACGAGCGACGTGACGTTGGAGTCTGTGACGTTGGCGCTGGTGCCGTTACAGCTCCACACCACCGCGTCCGTCTACGAGCGGTTCGCGAGGAACCACTCCGTCCTAGTGTTGTTCACTTATGGCACATATACCGACACTGACAGAGATAGCACTATTGTGCGGGAACTCGTGCAATATGCAACTTACCAACTATAGTGGCGAGGATGACCCCCGCCAACATCACGGAGGTGACCGCCATGAGGACGAGCGACGTGACGTTGGAGTCTGTGACGTTGGCGCTGGTGCCGTTACAGCTCCACACCACCGCGTCCGTCTACGAGCGGTTCGCGAGGAACCACTCCGTCCTAGTGTTGTTCACTTATGGCACATATACCGACACTGACAGAGATAGCACTATTGTGCGGGAACTCGTGCAATATGCAACTTACCAACTATAGTGGCGAGGATGACCCCCGCCAACACCACGGAGGTGACCGCCATGAGGACGAGCGACGTGACGTTGGAGTCTGTGACGTTGGCGCTGGTGCCGTTACAGCCCCACACCACCGCGTCCGTCGGCGACGGGTGCGCGAGGAACCATTCCGTCCTAGTGTCGTTCACTTATATGGCACACATACCGACACTGGGAGGCTGACAGAGATAGCACTATTGCGCAGGATCTCGTGCACATATAGTAAAGAGTGACAGAGCACTATGCTACTGATAACTTACCAACTATAGTGGCGAGGATGACCCCCGCCAACACCACGGAGGTGACCGCCATTAGGACGAGCGACGTGACGTTGGAGTCTGTGACGTTGGCGCTGGTGCCGTTACAGTCCCACGCCACCGCGTCCGTCGGCGACGGGTGCGCGAGGAACCACTCCGTCCTAGTGTCGTTCACTTATGGCACATATACCGACACTGGGAGGCTGACAGAGATAGCACTATTGTGCAGGATCTCGTGCACATATAGTAAAGAGTGACAGAGCACTATGCTACTGATAACTTACCAACTATAGTGGCGAGGATGACCCCCGCCAACACCACGGAGGTGACCGCCATTAGGACGAGCGACGTGACGTTGGAGTCTGTGACGTTGGCGCTGGTGCCGTTACAGCTCCACACCACCGCGTCCGTCTACGAGCGGTTCGCGAGGAACCACTCCGTCCTAGTGTTGTTCACTTATGGCACATATACTGACACTGACAGAGATATCACTATTGTGCGGGAACTCGTGCAATATGCAACTTACCAACTATAGTGGCGAGGATGACCCCCGCCAACACCACGGAGGTGACCGCCATGAGGACGAGCGACGTGACGTTGGATTCTGTGACGTTGGCGCTGGTGCCGTTACAGCCCCAATCCACAGCGTCCGACCACGAGCGGTTCGCGAGGAACCATTCCGTCGTTGTGTCGACGTCATCTGAAATTAATAAAAGTTTGTTAGACCCTGTATTTTGGAAGGCTCACAAATACAAATGAGTTTACTTCATTACTTTTTACAGCTTTTCTTAGTTATAGTATAAGGGCTTGTTTTGTTCCTTCACTTTTAAAGAGACCACACTAGCGTCTCCCGAGCGCTGTCTGCTATGGCTGCTGCTAGACGTTGCGCAGCAACACCATTATCCATAGCGCTGACCAGACGCTGACGCTAGTGACGCTCAAAGGACATTAATTCTTAGTATGTCTACGTCTAAAATACTGGCCATAAACTTTGACCCTTATAGCATTTCCTAACCAAAAGCACAACTTTTGAGCGCTGAGAAGGTTTGAACTCACAACCTTCGGTGGTTGGGTTACAAAGTAGGTAACTGCTTGGTTATACTGGTTTGGCAATATAGAAAAAAATACTAGCGTAGGACTGTACTCAAAACTGGGTTTTTTAAAATGTCATTGTATCCAAGACACTTCCCTTTGACAACCTACTCGTACAAAGTAAAGTAATTAATGGTAAATACCAGTATTAAGGATGACTCACGTTAGACCGGGCCGCTTCCGGCGCTTCGTTTTCTATGGAAAGCACCACGTGATCACCTGTCATGTCATAGAAAAGTAAGCGCCGGAAGCTCCGGCCCGGACACAGCCCGGTCTAACGTGAGTCATCCTTTATTGTATTTACTAGACAAATTGGTTGACTGGTAGAGAATGCCTCATGGCATTAGATTCGCCTTTTGTACATTAAGTTGTTCTTCTGTGCAATAAAGTTTAAATAAATAAATAAAAATCCATTACATTATAAACATATAAATTCCTAGAACCGCTCTTTTACACCAAACAGATTCCTTTATAAATATTACCGTAATTTATATCGTAATGGTTTTCAGGGAATCGCGATGCATTCTTTATTACCTTCAATAGTTCAAAGGAAAAAGAGATTAAACACTATGGAAACTAGAATATCGTTGGGGCGTTTTTCCTTGGCTGTGGTTTAACCCCGTCGGGAAATTAGATCTTTAGCTCAAAAGAATCCTTTAGCCATGGATTACCGCGCGTAGATTCCGTTTTATGTTTAAAACACTAATCATCGGGTTTCTTTTACATGTTTATACTGCACCGTGAGCGTTTGATCATTTTTTTTATTAAAAATAGCCTATAAACTTTAATAAATGACATATGTGAATAAATAATTCGCCAAGACCTCCAGTTCCCAGATTTGGAATCGAACTAACGTCTTCAGCTTTCGCGGCTAACGTCATAATCCTTAGGCTTAGGCCACCCGGGTGATACCCGTTGAAATTTCTTTAGTAAGGTCAAACAGGATAAATGAAACTATGGGTTAATAGCATCTATTTAAGTTCTTTTCGGATTTGTTGGAAAGAACGTGTATTACAATTGGTTCCAATAGATACAAACAACAGCCTAGACTAGCCCCAGCCTCAGTATTTCCTTATTTCAGTAATTTACGTAAATAGGTACATGTTATAAAAAATGACGACCGGTCTGGCCTAGTGGGTAGTAACCCTGCCTGTGAAGCCGATGGTCCTGGGTTCGAATCCCGGTAAGGGCATTTATTTGTGTGATGAACACAGATATTTATTCCTGAGTCATGGATGTTTTCTATGTATTTAAGTATTTGTATTTGTATTATATATATAGTTGTCTGAGTTGACAACACAAGCCTTCTTGAGCTTTACCGTGGGACTTAGCCAATTTGTGTAAGATGTCCCTATAATATTTATTTTATTATTTATTTATTATTATAAAAGAAAAGCGGTGATGGCTGAGTGACGGATGGTGGAGAGAAACTTATGTAAGGAATATCATTTGATATTTAACACTAGGTAGCTTTTCGGTGAAGGACATTGTCAGGAAACCTGAAACGCATAGATCTGCAACACTTACATCCACGAAGAAATTCAAAGAAAGGTTGGTATGTGAAGCCTCCAACCTGCATTTGGGATATGGGAAATGTGCCCAACAGTGGAACGTACCTATTAGGCTGAATTATAATTATTATACATGTCATAAAAGTAGACACAACATAAATCGTAAATAATTATTGGTACTTTGGAGTCATGTTACTTGCTCCATCTAAGTAACCGATCCGTGATCGTGTTATTGCAGGAATCCCCTATTTTAATAACTCTGCGCAATGATTGCGTCTGTTTTCTTAACAATGTGTATGAAGCCAATGAACTACAGGAGCATGAAATTTTTCAGTTCAAAAGTTTTGAGATCCGTTATTTCATGCCAGAAAGTGACGTTTTTTAGGGTTCCAAAGGGTAAAAACGGGATCATATTACTAAGACTCCGATGTCTGTCTGTCTGTCCGTCTGTCATCAGGCTGTATCTCACGAACCGTGATAGCTAGACAGTTGAAATTTTCACTAATGATGTGTTATATTTCTGTTGCCGCTATAAGCACAAATACTAAAAACAAAATAAAATAAATATTTAAGTGGGGTTCCCATACAACAAACGTGATTTTTAGTCGTTTTTTGCGTAATGCATACGCATTAACGCGTAAAATATACGCGTAATTGTAAACATACGGAACCCTTCGTGCGCGAGTCCGACTCGCACTTGTTAACACATGTAAAATTGGGATTTTAGAACTCATAATATAATGCGGCCAATTCCAACTTACATTGTGATATCAAAATGATATCTGAATGTTGTCAGTCTCCCGTGCTTCTCGCTCGCGACATCATTTAGAATTTAGATGTTGCACTGCAATACTGCAGCAGTAATGTTGGTATAGTATGAATTTTCTCAAATGATTTTTACGTAGTGTACTAATCTGTTAAACAAAAGCCTTTGTTTCTTTTGTTCAGCGGTTACCAATGCTACCACTACTGACTGAACGGGTACAAACTCGTTTAAAAATAAATTTTACCATCCTATTCATATGGTTCAAATTTATGTAACAGCTCATTCTGAAGCCACATACAGGCAACCGAACGTCCTTCATTATCCAAACTCGTTATCTCAGAATGAGCTGTTACATTTTGAACCTTAATACTAGGTATCACGATAGTTGCTTTTTAACGACATGGTTGTTTTGACATGCGCTCGGCACGCGACTAAGACGACTCTCGATACAAGACAAAGGCTTTTGTTTAACGGATTTGAGAAAATTCATACTATATAGGTACATTCGTCTGAATGCGAACAGTACTTAAATTTCATAGTGTGCGTTGTAGTGTATTGACGCTTCGAGCGCTTACGTCATGGTGACGTCACTGACAGTTAGGGTCAGTCGACATTATACCGTGAGCAGAGCCGGACGTACCGCGTGATGTTTGTGTTGGCGAATCGTTGGAAATACATTACATCGTATGATATGCTGAGGTAAATACAGTACATTACAAATAACAAGAAATAATTTTAGTTGCGATTCTTCGTGTTTTCAGTAGTTCTCGTAATTTCTGCACAAATTTGTAATTCAGTGACAGGTTCACAAGTCACGACACGACACACGACTCGTGTATTCTCGTCACGTGGCACAGCCAAACAAGGAAACGTAGAGCGCCGCCACATGACGCCAAGTCATTTGAAATGCAGATTTTCGTTTACCTGTACTGCTATTTCTTTGAGGGGGCTAACGCAAAATTAAATTTTTAGCCATTGTAATCAAGAGCATTTGCTGTAAAAGAAATCATTGGTAAAATTGACTATATTTTCAAGACTCCAACCAAATTTTTTCGGCTTTCTTTAGCCCTTTCTAATTTTCGACATTACCTCCCTCTTAATTTATATTCTCAGATTAGATAAGATAATATAATATTTTATTGTCAAAATTGTAACTAACTTCGCAAAACCAGTCACCATTTTGATGTCAAAATGTAAGTTTAAATTTACCTCTTGGCCTAACGGTCGTATTGTAACAAATTTAGGTCAAATCGACACCGATTTGTAAGTTATTCGGCCTCCTAATAACTCAAAGTTCCCTTTTCCTGAAAAGTCGGTACTAAAGTCACGTTGGGATATTGAGATCAAACGGATCGTGACTGCCGTAATGCTTTGTAGACGGAGACGACGATCACGTGACTTGGTCTAGTCATTCGATCTAATGAGTTGGCAGTATTAGCTATAATGCGACGTGCGGATATGAAGAAAAGGAGATGATTGTGCTTGACGTGGTACAAGGCCCAGCCACCACAACCTTCGCTGTTATAGGGTTGCAGTGATACAACAGCCGACAAGGTCCAGAACTGTTTCGTTTGTCATTCAAGCAAGCGGTCTGCTGCAGTTTGTCTGTAAGCGCGCGGGACATGTTGTCCTTTGGCATCGACCCGAACACCTAGGAAACGGAAGCCCTTGAAAGGGCGGAATGGCGTAACCTTCTACGTGGCGGCATAGCGAAGCATGAAGAAATCTGGCGTGATGATTTAAGGCAGAAAAGACTTCGGGCTTTACAGGAACCAGCAACAGATTAGCGTTTCACCTGCGATCTTTCTGGCAGGAAGTGTCGTGCTGCAATTGGACTTTACAGCCACAGTAAAGATGATGATGAATGAAGATCTTCGATGGCGCACAGACCTCTTCTTCTTAATAAACTGTCGCTGCAACAATCATCTGTCAAGATGCTGTGGCCAATGATGATGATGAGCCTAGTCGGTAGTGACCCAGCCTACGAAGCAGGAGGTTTTATTATATATTTTTTTTTTTTATTACAACTGTTGGTAGAACCTGAGTATTCCACGAGGAACTAGTTTCGTGCGAGCAGAATTTCGACGCGCTGCGCAATTTTGCGCACTCCTGGCACACCAAGCGGAGACGATATGAAGAGTAAGGACAGCTGCTCAAGGGTGAAGACGACGCTGAGTGGACGTGCAGTGTTGTGAAGCCCAAACTTGGGATGGGGAGCTGGAGATGCGGCCTGCCCAGAATGGGAGAAAGGCCAGGGACGCAAAAAAATAATAATGTAGGGAGACACGAACAACGTGTAACTCCCGCGTTTCGGTCTGTACGGCGCGAGCCAGGAAAGACCATGAGGAGGTGGTGGGGAATGTTGGTAGAACCATCGACCCTTGCCACGGATACGGGCGACCATTGCACATGAAGGCTCCCGTTTAAGATACGGAAAGCCTTTGAATTAAATCTATGTTTATTATTAGTACACCTGTATTATTGTCATTACCGTGTTAAATACAAAAATTGCAACAATAAATCTGCGTTAAACTTTACGAGGTTAGCGATAAAAGCTTGTATTGTTTTTTATTTTAAAAGGATTTGGTTTCATCACTCAGTAATGATACAGGGGGGTGACCCTGTAATGAGATCTAAGGTAATAATGTAGTAGTGTACAACAAAAAAAAACATTTAAACAAATAGCTTGATAAGGATAATACATGTGTTACGTGCTTTCTGCTATTATTGTATGTACACGTACAGTCCGCTGCAGAGATAACTGACGCCCCTGCCTAGAAATTTGTTTGCAGGGTGTCAACTATCCCTGCAGCTAACTTTACATAATCGTATACATTTTATGAGCGCCATTATCTTTTTTCTTTAATAATTTATTATTAGCGGAGCAAGTGGCGCCTCACAAGATTAAGAAAGCCGACCCCGCGTAACGGGAAGTGGCGAGGAGAACGAAGAAGAAGAAGAAACAGTACGTTCAAGCGTCTTCTAACGACTTGTATTGTATACATTAAGAACTCCATTACAAACATAATACCACCTTTGGAGCGTTTATCAAGCAAACTCGGCGCTAACTCACTCTCAAGCGTGTGTGAGCCGAACTTCGTCGTATTTGCCGAATATTGTTGCACCCTTTACATAGCCTCCTAAGGCCCAGTCGTACGAATGAAAATTTTAAAATTTGTCACTGCAATTTGAACCTATAGTGTAGGAAATAGAGTTGATTTTGCGTTGTTAGATTTGATCGAAGCAAAGCAAAAGCGAATCTGTTCCAATTGCATAGGATTTAAATTTCATTAAACTGAAGGGACCTTGGAGGAGAATAGAGAACAAAAGACGATGCAGTTCGTGTGCTGGCAAACATTAAGTTAAATAGTATACTGTGCTGCAATAGATTTACTATTTTGCATCACACTCCATTTGGCTATCTTCGAAATTTGACCAATTATTAAGGGCAAAAAAAAATAAGGTGGTAATAGAAGATTGTGTCACAAGGGAGCAAAATGACATATTTACGGCCCCATACAACAAACGTATTTTTTTTGCCGTTTTTTGCGAAATGGTTCGGAACCGCATTCCCGGAACCCTTCGTACGCGATTCCGACTCGCACTTGGCCGGGTTTTTTAACAACGTTGAAGACAAGAGCTCCCTTCATCTACTTAGTAATAACAACCTGAGTTACTTGAAAATAAAACATATCATGGAGGGTGTTCCGACCAATCGTATTCGAGAAACAGACGGAATAACCTTATAGGTGCATTTCATCATCATCATCATGTCAGCCGATAGATGTCCACTGCTGGACATAGGCCTCCCCCAAGGCTCGCCACTCCGACCGATCCTGTGCCGCTCGCATCCACCGAATTCCCGCGACCTTCACCAGGTCGTCGCTCCATCAGTATCCATAGGTGCATTTATCCCATTATAATTTATAATGCATTAGGTTCGATATTCAAACTCTTTATCGTTCTTTCCCGAGAGTAGGTACTTCCCAGTTTGGTTTTATCTTAATAAAATCAGTTGTCAAACTCATCATTTATCACCAGCCGCGCATTATCCAAAAACGTACGCAGATATCTGTCATCTCCATGAAATGACACGTCATTAAAATGATATCTTCACTCGATACGATCTATCTACGCTCTCTGTGACGACGGTAATGCTGACATTACGCTTGCTATGGCTAAGGGTGACATTTGGATACGTCAAATATTACGTCTAGCTAGATACGATATGGATTAGATCCTTCTCCCTGCGTCGTATTCCTTAATATTGAGGGTCGTGACCTCCCTTTTGTATCACTTTCTCTCTTACGATCTTTTCCCATCTGTTTCTGTCTTTGGCGGTGTGGAGAGCCATGTGAACTGGGGAGTGGTCATACCAACGTATTTACGTCCAGGCCTTTTCCCTTCCACGTTGCCGGTCACAAAAAGCTTTTCGATGTTGCCACCGTAACATATTAAACAACAACTTTACTTTTGACACTGACATATCCCATATCGTATCTAGACGTAATATTTAACGTATCTTAAAGTTCGAATCGGACCGTATGTTGCTGTCAATTTACTTAGTCTAGCTCAAGTCTAGCTCTATCCAGTTCGTAGCCGCATCACTGCTGAAATTGTGACGTCCAATTCATCCCTCATTTTGTCAAATAAATTGACAGATACAATGTCAGCTTCAATATCGCAGCAATAATGTCGCAACAGTAATTAAATTAAATTAACGTTTATTTCGAGCTCATGGCTCATAAAATGTTAGTACTTACAATAAAACTTAATGCAGCTGCAATTGACATCTGAATGTCACCTACTGTTACACATAATACATTTCACCGAATAACAGCGATCGAGTTAGCAGTAGTAGTAATCACTTTATTGTACACAACACAGGTTTACAAAAATAAATTACAGAAATGGAAGTACAAAGGCGAACTTATCCCTATAAGGGATCTCTTCCAGCTAACATTCGATCGAGTTAGATTTGTTCTCTTGTTCTCTAAACGAATTCATAAGGGCTAAGGCTATACGTATTGTCCTATATGTTGATGTATTGTACCTTGTACCTGTTTTTGTGTCAATTTCCATACTCTCGTCATCCTGTAATTGATGGTTGTGTGTCATGCAATAAAAAAAAGAAAAAAAAACAGCGCTCCTAATACGCAAATAATTCAGCCAATATACGTCCTACTGCTGTACAACAGGCCTCCTCTCATGCGCGAGATGGCTCGTGCTATATTCCTCAAGCTGGCCCAATGCGGGTTGGTTTAATCATACACCCGTGAATTTATTCGCAGATGTCTGCAGGTTTTGACAGTATTTTTTCTTCACCAAAAAGCTAGTGGTAAATATCAAATGATACACTAAGCGATGGAAAATCCAACGAAGTTTGCTCTGAACTATGCAGTTTAAGTGCTTCGCTTGTTAAAGACGTGCTGAAACACCATTGTGTCGAGCACGAGTTAGCTCTCAGTCTAGACACTAGCCATTTCAAGTTTCAACGGGACCTCTGGGTTAGGTCTACACTGTATAAGTGTTAGTAGACTAATACCGAGTAGAACTGTTTACGCTGTAACGCTTAAATCATGCATAATTTATCTGTTTCTTAATTTGCCTTTGCGCACGTCTAATAAATATCCTTTTATAACGCAAAGAGATCGACATGTTATATAAAAGTAACATAAAATTAGGTACGTGTACTTAGGTATTCAATAATCGAAACCATTTTCCCTCCAGCTTATCCATATCGCCCAACGATGTTATTAGAATCTGTTATCCTTATGCAGAATCAATCTGCATACTATTACTCTCCTCATGTCACCAAAACGTCTTATAATCATTACAAAGGCCCGCCACTTACGTCCTTTCAAGTATTGTGAATATTTAGCAAGAGAAACAAAGACCTGGACCAAACGATAATCGACTTTCGGTCAATAGCGTAAGGTTGTCGACAACTGCAGATATGTTGGTTAAATATATCTCAAACTAAAGAACTTATGCTAGTTTAGTTGGACTTTTGTTAATTACGTTTACTGAGGGTTTGGGTCAAGTTTCTGTGTTATGATTAGTGCCGATTAGTTGTGTGTTTTGAGAGTTGTTCAACAATTTTAAGGCCGGTCGCACATCGAATACAAATTTTAGTTATTTTTGTAAGTACTAGGTATAGTCGTATGGTTTCAAAATTTCGGGATCCACTTGAGAGATTATTAGAAACCGAATAGCGTCGTTCTGGAACAGGGTACGCATTTCTAATAATAGGCTTATTGTGACAGTAAATGAAAACATTTACCAAAATGCGTTTTTCCTGCATTGGTTGTCCGCGCATCAGCAACCGAACCGTAAGTAGTTTAGTTTTTTAGTTTTTAGTGAGTTTTATTTTATTTTATTTTTATTCTATTTTATTTTTACCGTATTTCTTTTTATGTTTTATTGTATTGTATGTAATGGGTCTATTGCCTGAACAAAGAAACATTGATTCATTCATTCATTCATTCATTCATTCATTCATAAAAGAAAGCGATCCAACAGATCCTACTTGAATAAATTGATTTTTATCTTTATCTTTATCTTTTGGTTAAACTAAACCGCTAATTATACCTACCTATGCAAAATGAAATGCAATAATAACAAAAGATTCCATAAGGATTACCATGGCAACTTTACCGCTTGAAGAATAGTTAACCCTTAAACAGGTAGTGTATCAATAGGTACTACTTATCAAATGTTTTTTTGACGAGCAGAATAAATACAACGACAACGTAAAAAAATGGGAGGTGTCAAAACAATTTTTTTTACATTTTATTTGTTAAGTTCAAATCGACAATAATGGCAGTTTCTACCGCAGCGCTATAAAAGTTCGCTAGGCCGAAAAAAAAATCTGTAAATATTTTGTGTTGTATTTTTTTTTGGTACATTATTACATAATGTATGTTTGTCATCTTACCTTACCTTACCTTACCTTACTTACCCACCTTACCTATTACCTGTTACCTTAGTTATTGTTTTCTGATAAATTATTCGCGTTAAAAGTTTGTGGTTCGTATGAACCCTCTGCCCGTTTGGGGCACGTTCAAGTGGTTTTTTAAGTGGCCACTGCCCTGCAAGGCGTTTACATGACATTTAAAGGTAATATTTAATACTATGAATGAACCCTCATAGTAAAAATAGTACATTACTACAGAGGCCGGGAAGGAAGGGGTTGCCGGCCGAATAGAATATACGGCCGAACGTAGTGAGGCCGGATAGTTGTGAGGCCGACAACCCGTTTTCACGCCGATGTATGTGTAGTGCTTTTCTCAAACGTTTAATATAGGTATATAGTTTGTCAAAGGACTGTCTTATTTCAAACATAGACAGAGAGAATCATATTGTCTAACACTAGTACTAACACCCAAAAGAAAAGGATGAGTATAGTTTTTTTTGTTCTTATTTACTGACAAGATTTGCTTGACCAACTATATATATCAATCAAATATCGTTTATTGTTTTTTTTTTAACTCTTAGGAGTATTCCAGCGTAGCAAAACCGTTTCGTGTGATGCGGAAGGGTCCTGGATTTTCGCCAGGTTACCATCCCCCACACAGTCCTACCGCTCTAATGACCCTAGTGCCATAGAGTCCGTCAGGTTAAAAAAAATATTTTTTTTTTAATAGGCGTATTGGCTGAATGTCAAACGAACCAAAAAACAAATATTGCTTATAGTTTTTTTTAAATGGCTGAATGCCATGATGCTGTGCCACAAGTATATGTGAAATAGAAATAAAAAAAAGCCACTTCCCGGCCTAGGCCTGCAACTTTGTATGAAATTTCATTACAGACCTCTCGTCTAGTCGCGCCTGAAACGTGATACTTCCCAACCTAATATAAAGAACGTAATATCAATATTACATAGCATGTTTGAGACAAGTAATATATTTTCCTTTTGTATTTTAAATTAAATATTAATTCAACTGTTAATCTTACGAGGCACGACATCCGCGCGAGGCAAGCAAGTGCTGGCAGTTAGTGCATTTTGTGACGCAAGTGTAAATGTGACGTGCACGTGACTTAGGTACCCTTAAAACTACTCTGTATGGCTAACAAGGCAGCGTATATAACCACGTAGCACCATTGGTAACGGGCAGTGGGCATAATAAAACCACCGAGTGTATAATAAAATAAATCGATCAAACCGATTTGACGAATGTCTAACTTGACGAATCAAGGATTTGACGAACGTCTAACTTGACGAATCAACTATTTGACGAATGTCTAACATGACGAATCAAGGATTTGACGAATGTCTAACTTGACGAATCAAGGATTTGACGAATGGCTAACTTGACGAATCAAGGATTTGACGTATGTCTAACTTGACGAATCAAGGATTTGATGAATGGCTAACTTGTCGAATTAAGGATTTGACGAATGGTATATGTTTCGTGAATGTTCCTGTCCATGTTATTTCAGAATGTCGTTGAAAAATGGGTTTGTGTATAATGTGAAAAAAAAGAGTGCACTTACTGTTAGATTCATTCAGTCGTTGTATGAGCAGCGAATTGTTCATCGCGGACGCTGTCGCTCGCCCTCCTGAAACAAGCAATACAAAACGGTTTATAGGGTTGACACGTGACACATGTTCAATTTAGAATATAAGAATAGGCCTCCAGGACTCGCCTTGCCCGCAAAACGTGTGGTCAACCACTATACTGCCTATTATTATTCACAACGACGGGACTTAATCGCGTAAAATAAGTTTTAAATTCATCTCCGACGTTTCGAGGACGGCGTTGTCCCCGTGGTCTCGGAGAAGACTCCTCGAAACGTCGGAGGTGAATTTAAAACTTATTTTACGTGATTAAGTCCCGTCGTTGTGGATAATAATGAGTAAAAATCGTGAAAGTTTAAATCACTTTACTGCCGTTAGTTTCTGCTTATTAAGGGATTTTGTAGTTATTGCTTACGCTGCTGAAACGTTCGGGTAAACAGATTTGTATGCCGCCGAAAATTTACATACATTGTGGTTATTTATAATTTGATCAGTAAAAATATAGGTAGTGAAGTTTTGAAAAAAAAAATACTACGTCGGTGGCAAACAAGCAACCCGCTTATCTATTTTCTTCAATATCCGAATCAAACACGCGTAGTGACACTGTGAGTGTGCTTAGACAGACCAACGAGTGTGAACGCGACCAGACCAACGAGTGTGAACGCGACCAGACCAACGAGTGTGAATGCGACCAGACCAACGAGTGTGAAATGAACGCAGCCGACGCGCACGAATGAGGGTAGACCGGGTAGACCGAGCGCGGTCTACGACTCTACGCAACACCCACCCGCTATCTTCAGTTACCCGTGAACAAGATGCATGTAACTGCGTCGAACCGTGGTTCTCTGGTACTCGGAAGTCATTGCCGAAGAACATTACTTCAAAGATCGTTCGCCTTCGACTGGGCCACGTTTGCACCCCCGTTCGCTTGTAAAAAATGCGTGTTCGAGACCACTCTTGTGAATGTGGTCTGGCGGAGGGTACTACTATTTTGGGATTGTAATCGTCTCGTCACCCCCTTGTATGACGTCCTCCCCCCTAAAATTCCCCGGTCCTGTTTACGTTAATTTCCTCCTCACATTAGTAATACCTCCTCTTTTGTGAACGTTTTAGCTAAACACATTTAAAACAATAACCTGTATTTCTCGTAGTTAGTTTTAAAATATATGTTTGTTTTGTCCTTGATCTATATTCGATTCTCATCTGAGTGAATTGCGTGCCTTCCTAAACCTTGAGGTTGGCGGAATCATCGACTATATCGATGAAGCCATAATACCAAAAGATTGATTGAACTGCGTCGCAATATCGGGAGCTCGAAAACAATACAAAAGGTAATCACGGTCCATATCCCGGTCAATATAAGTCTATCTTAACTTATATTACTGTATCTTATCTTTTCTTTTTCTTACAGCAGTCTCGGCCCACCCCTAAGTGATGACTTGAAACCGAATTACTCGCCCGCTGTATTTAAAATGCAATTTCCTACAACAATAGCTTTTGTACAACTGTTAGCAAACACTTTACAACTTTCATAATTTAGTTATTGTTCTAGCTTAGTTTCTGGATATTAACGTTTTGTTTGCTGGGTTATTTAAACACAAAGTATTTAGCTATGTCTATATGTATACAGGGTGGCTAAAAATAAGTGCATTCCCGTTTCCAGGGAGATTTTGGGATTATACTGAGCAACTTTTACTATGGGACCAACCACGAAATCTCGAAAAAAAAATTTTACCATAGAAAATAGACCAGCCAAAATGTATAAAACAGCTAGATTTTTTTCGCGATTTCGAGGTTGGTTCCATAGTGAAAATTGCTCAGTATAAATAATTCCAAAACTAGTCACAAATAAATCTATATTAAACTTTTCTTATTGTGACAACGGAACTCCTAAATCTATAATTTTGGGACTAATCTGGTTCAAAGGGGCAACAATTTGCTTTTTTTAAATGTTATTTTCCTGATGGGCCATTTTAATGTTTTAAAAATTGACTATTACCATACTATAAAATTAAATAAACGCAAACTTTCAGCTCGACATTTCCGGTCATTAATTAGAATAGTTGGCCGGTAATCCATCGTTTTGGAGGCCGCGAATCAATTCACGTCACGACATTATCTGATGAAATTAATACAGATTAACATTCGTTCTGGTTGTCGCTATATTGATGAATGAGCGCGTTAATATGTTAACCAAATTATGATTTTCAACGAAATTTAACATATCACATTATTTAGTTATAATTTTTTGCATATTGTTTTGCAGAATTATTTTTTGTGGTACCGTAAAATGGGGTGAGTAGGGATAAAACTGACATTCAAACCTCGATAACATTTTATTTTTACATATGCAAACTGAATGGTGTATATAATAAGTGTTCCGAACGTTTTTATTTTAGTTTTTATTTTATTTTGGGTAGTTCCATTTCATAACTTTGACGATAAACAGGAAATCCAACCTCACCCCGTAGTCCCTCGTAATTGGGGTGAGATGGGATTTCATACAAAGGTGATTTTGGAAGATTGTTCATTCGATTTTTTTTATTACGAGTTACTATAGCCCCATTTTAAATTGTATACATTATTTTTGTAGCAGTAGCCTTAAAATCTCATCTCATTCCCCTTTTATACCTTCTCTCCCCATTCATAACCCAACTCTCCCCGCGAACCCTACTCACCCCATTTTACGGTAGTTGATGTTATAAAATAAATATTTTGACGGGGCACAAACGCCCCCTAACAGTCAATATTTATAAATTAAATTTTAACAAGCAAAAATGTCTGCGAACGATGCTATAAAGCTTAGAATAAATTTAAAAATGGAAAAATTACTGTCTTGGGTGAGACTTGAACTCACGGCCTCTGGATCGGCACATCCATTTATAATAATAGGTATCACAAGTTAATGATTTATACTATAAAACTCCCGTGAGACTCAAACATATTAGATTATTTTAAACCGGGTCACTCACGTATTATTAAGTCGAATAGCTCGACATGTTTCGGTCCAATTTACGAGGACCATCTTCACGGAGACACGACACGTCGTCACTGGTCGAGGGCGGTGTGTGTGTGGGCGGTGTGTGAGGGAGCTATTCGAGTTAATAATACGTGAGTGACCCGGTTTAAAATAATCTAATGATTTATAATTTCAGTCTAGATCACTGTATTACCATTCTACGAATTTCATTACTGGCTACATTGTATCTAGTAATGTTTCGTGGAAATTAACATTCCTTTACTCACAAATAAAACACTTTGAACTTTATACCTAGAGATATTATTTCGATATTTATTAAAAGAACAACACGGAAATAAATTCAGTTTTATTGTCAGATGTTGGCAAATATTTCCATGTGTATTTTTTGTGTTACATAATATACTCGTAGTCTTAGTTAAGTTTTGGAAAGGAAAATACATATTTTTAAAGCTAATATTGGGTCCAAATATGTAACTATTTTATCTTTTAGGTATAAATATGGGAAAAATAGTATAAATGAGATATGGGACAGTGAAAGACTTGAAGCCTTTGAAATGTGGTGCTGGCGGCGGATGGAGAAGATTAGTTGGACTGAGAGAAAATCTACTGAGGAGGTTCTCAACCTTGTGCAAGAGAGGAGGTCCCTGTTGCAAATCATTGAGAGCAGAAGAGGGAAGATGGTTGGGCACCTGTTACGACACGACGAATTCATAAAAAATATTGTGGAAGGGAAAGTAGAAGGAAGGCGGAAGAGAGGGAGACCAAGAAGAACATACATGGACCAACTTAAGGAAAAGATAAACGTCGTGTCGTATCAGGCGGTCAAACGAAAGGCTCAGGAAAGAGATGCATGGAAGTTGCTCCACCGACAAGAGCTAGGCTCTTAAATTAATGATGATGATGATGAAATTTGATATTAACATAATATTGTCTTCGGTTACCGCGATAGTTACTCATGAAATAAAACTATGAAAACGGATTATATCGCGTATATTGAATTTATAATACATCCCGACGTTTCGAACTCTTTACAGCGTTCGTGGTCAACGGGTGACTGAGGAAAAATTACAAAATAAATTCAAAATCAATTTTTTTTTTATCGCGTATATATATATATATCTTTACTTGAAAAATAATTATAGTGTATAACTAGCCTTATGAACCGATTTTGCATGTACAACCAGCCTTAAAGTTTGTAGTCTATGATTGTTCATTATTTTAGTATGTGGGTATTTTTGCATTTTGTAATTTTTCCTCAGTCACCCGTTGACCACGAACGCTGTAAAGAGTTCGAAACGTCGGGATGTATTATAAATTCAATATACGCGATATAATCCGTTTTCATAGTTTTATTTCTTGATATTAACACCTTCTTCTTCTTCCTACCCTTATCCCACGTTATGTGGGGTCGGCACAACATGTTTTTCTCTTCCATTCTCCTCTATCTTTCGTCACCTCAGCACTCACTCCTTTCTTTCTCATATCCTCTTTTACACAATCCATCCATCGCTTTTTGGGTCTACCATACGCTCTCCGTCCATCAACATTCATCCCTAACATTCTTTTGCCTATATGGCATTCATCCCTCCTCATCACATGCCCATACCACGCTAACCTACTACTTCTTATCTTCTCCGTTACTGGTGCTACTTTCAAACTTCCCCTAATATACTCATTCTTAATCCGATCCTTCCTCGTCACTCCACACATCCATCTCAACATTCTCATTTCCGCTGCGTGCACTCTTCTTTCATCCGTCACTTTCGTCGCCCAGCATTCTGATCCATACATTACAACAGGTCTCACGATCGTCCAGTAAATTTAAACACCTGGAAGGATACAATTATTTACTATTCCCTCAGGAATATTCCAACGTTACATCTCTAAACTGTGTCCTAAATATATGCATGGGTAGATTTATGCTTACTCGATGCTTTTACTTGATTAATTTTCCACTTCAATGGAACAGAAACGTCAAAACACGAGGCTAAATATTCTTAGTATATTGTTGTTCAAGATTGGTAAGTATTGGCGAAACTTCGGAGAAAATTTAGGAAACGAACAATAACTATTCAAAAACAGTGTCATTGACTTGTAAAGCAACAAATTTATACCTAATACCGACAAAGATTTTATTTTTAGTATCATTTCGTAGCTTATAAGTTTAAAACTAACATGGGACTTAATCGCCCGCGATTAAGTCCCATGTTAGTTTTAAACTTATGAGTGAAAATCGTGTTAGTTTAAATCAGTACATTTCGTACCTTCTCACTGTGACTCATCATCATCATCTTCCTCGCGTTATCCCGGCATTTTGCCACGGCTCACGGAAGAATTGACGTAGGCACTAGTTTTCACAAAAGCGACTGCCATCTAACCTTCCAACCCAGAGGGTAAACTAGGCCTTATAGGAATTAGTCCAATTTCCTCACGATGTTTTCCTTCACTGAGAAGCGACTGGTAAATATCAAATGATAATTTCGTACATAGGTTCAGAAAAACTCATTGGTACGAGCCGGGGTTTAAACCCGCGACCTCCGGATTGACCGACCTTCACACTGTTACTATAAATATCAAAGTCGCTAGGGACTTCATACTATTGTCACTATGACAAGGTACGAAAATTTTTAAGGTACTGAAATTAAATTCCTTAACCGTACCAACTAATACCACAGAAAATGGAATAGTATTTCTCACAAAAAGGACAAGCTCCACCCCGCTCCAAATGGGGATAGAATAGAATAGATTTCGATTTCGATTTATTTCATAATAATTACAATATAAATTATTTTAAGTTAATCTATATGAATCTTACGGCAACCCAAACTCAATAAAAATATCGTTAGCGCGATGTAGAGGGCTCAGCGCCATCTAACGCCATATTTGATTAAACTTCTTATATAAAAGCATTCTACGGGCGCGAACACGTATATACATTACAAGAGAACTTTTCCGACTTCAACCTACAATGTTATTTCTACGCTATGCATCTTTATATTCACAAGGAAAGCAATTTCTTATGAATAACTTATTTTCTCCGCCATAAACACGCCTCTAACTTCATTGGATTCTTCATGAAGTAGCTGCGTAAAATTCCAGGGGTTTTGAAATATGCTGTTTTTATGTTTTATAATTTATGAGTTTCTCGGGGTCATAAGGTGAAATTTAATGTCAATATATAGGGATGATGACACATATTGAATTTTATAATAAAATCTAGTAAAATAGATAGCAAATCAGCAATTTATTACAATAATGTGGATATTAAAACAATATATAGAAATGATAAAAAAATGCAGCATCTAAAAGTTTCAAAATTTTATGTTTTTTTTTTAACTTCCAAAAAGGAATAAACTAAAGATACCATTCGATTCCTTGCATTTTATCCAAAAAAAGATTGTATAGCAACTATATGCATAAACGCAATGTTTCACCGACAAAAGCGCAATTTTACTTATTTTCTATACATTCAAGATGCGCTCTCAGTGACCTTGACGTTACGTTCACATATCGTTTTGTAAGGAGCGTTTCGCGAGTGAAGTACGACTGTCAGACTTTGACTATCATTTCTGACTTTTGTATTGCTTTAATGCCTAGGGTCCTATATAAACATTTGATCCCAAAAAAAAACCGGCCAAGTGCGAGTCGGACTCGCTTTCCAAGGATTCCGTACATTACACAATTTAAACAATGTATTTTTATGTGAAATGCCTTTAAAAACCCGTAGGGGTCGGATCAAAAACTAAGTAATTAAGTCCGTCTCACGCTTGACTGCACATTTCTAATAGGTTTTCCGGTGATCTATAGATAAAGATCTATTTTGTGTATTTTTTTCAAAATTTTTGACCCAGCAGTTTCGGAGATTAAGGGGGGGGGATGGTCATTTTTTTCATATTTTTTTGAATAACTTCTAAACTATCTATCTTAAAATTATAAAAAAAATATATTTGAGATTCTCACAATGATTCCTTTCATTTGATATGTTGAGTTTGACAAACTTTATTTTTTAATTTTCTCATTTACTCCCCAAAAGTGGCCCCCGTGTTTAAAATTATTTTTTTTACGTTACATGTCCATCTTTGGGTCACAAACTTACATATGTGTACCAAATTTCAACTTAATTGGTCCAGTAGTTTCTGAGAAAATAGGCTGTGACAGACGGACAGACAGACAGACAGACAGACAGACAGACGCACGAGTGATCCTATAGGGGTTCCGTTTTTTCCTTTTGAGGTACGGAACCCTAACAAACCTGATCGATTGATACCATTAATAAAAATTTGTCATCTAGCCTATTGGATGTCTTTGTTTTATAGAATCTGTTAAGGTTAGTCAAGACTATCGAGAAGTAAAGGTTATACATTGATCGATTTGCTGAGATAGAATTCGAATAGAGACTGTAGCAGTGCAAAGATTGACCATGTCACTGGCAAAAAAAATCTTTCATTTTATTTACATTTTATTTATTTTCCATTCAATCAGCACTAACAGCTAAACCAACAAAATTGCTAGCCTCTAACGTGGTGTCTATAACGAAATATAATGAACAGCATAGTACGAAACGGTCTCTTGCTTTAAGGTTACTTAAAACATATTAAACATATTAATAACGGGTCACTCACGTATTACACAGTCGCGCAGTCTGCGCCGGTCCGTCACCGTCAACGCAAGCTCCTGATGACGCTCCTCGGTACAGAGTGAAACATGTCGAGCATTTTTCGACTTAAAATACGTGAGTGACCCGTTATTAATATGTTTAATATGTGTGTGTCACGGAAGTTTTGTTATTAAAGTTACTTAAAACACACATATTATTGCAATATTTTTCTTTATAGCCTAGTAACAAATTTTGAGCAGTATACAGGGTAGAAAAAAATTAATGGGTCCTGGAGGGAAAGTGCTTTAAAATCTTAAGTAAGATCATTTTACTTTAAAAAACATTATTTTATTTTTTAAAATAAACATAACTGCATTCAGTTTTTTTTTTTTTTACTTAGTCTCGCCTGGGAATCGAACCGACTAAACAAAAACGAGAAACATTAGGTCTTACACTGGCCTATCGTACAAAATATCTATAAAATCGAATATAAAGTTTTTTTTTTTTTTTTTTTAAGCCGGTTCGATTCCCGGGCGTGGGCGTGACAAGCGAATTATAAAAAAAACTTTGAATGCAGTTTTGTTTCTCTTTAAAATAAAATAATATTTCCTTTAAATAACATAAGCTAACTTAAGGTTTACCTACTTT
This sequence comes from Cydia strobilella, assembly GCF_947568885.1. Lineage (NCBI taxonomy): Eukaryota > Metazoa > Arthropoda > Insecta > Lepidoptera > Tortricidae > Cydia > Cydia strobilella. Next base: position 706,715 of record NC_086052.1, read on the forward strand.
CCCTACAGGGCCCATAATTTTTTCCACGCTGTATAAAAAAACAACTGCCTATCTTTTATGGTTCTTGAGATCAGCCCTCTGACAGATAGGCGGAAAAATGGACGAACTACCTATGTACGTACTAAAAACGTACCTATGTCACCTTTAAAGCAACTTAAAAAATCTTTTCACATCACCAATTCGAAAAAGGGCTGTTCCTTCCCTGCTAGGAGGGATCAAAGTGGCACTTTTCTTCCCTGCTAGGAGGGATCAAAGTAACACTTTTCTGTTCTAGGACACAATTTTTACATTTTTTTTGCATTATTTTTTTAGCTTAAATAATAGCCTTGAACATTATAATTACCTCATAGGTGATGTGAAAAGCAATATGTGTCACATGGTAGCAAAATTATTTCCATCTTGGGCGTAACACACTTGAATACCTCACTACGCTCAGGGTTCTACTTTAGAATCCCTCGCTACTCTCGGGATTCTATTAAAGAATCCTTCGCTTCGTTTAGGATTCAATTGTACGCCCTCGCCGTAAATATGTCATTTTGCTCCCTTGTGACACAATCTACTATTGTTCACGTGTGTTAATCCACGGAACCCCTTTTTGATAAAAACTCATCTGTGTGTAATAAAAAATATATTCTTACATAAAAGTGATTTTAACAGCGTAATTCATATTACGTATATACGCCAAAAATGCCATAAACAAGGTTTAAGGCTATTTATTCCATCCAATTTATTTCTTTAGAAATTCTGAAATAGGCTACTGAAGGCACGTAAAATAATATAAAGTGTCACTTACACAATTTATGTTATGAACAGGGGCCCATTTCTAAACGGTATTTGACTAATATTATTAGTCCACGAACTGTCAAATCGTATAGGTTGCCATGACAACACACTAGTAATATTAGCCTAAAACCGGTCGAGAAATAGGCCCCAGATGAATCCTAACTTACAGCAAGCTACACTACCGCTCAAAAGTATTTAGGCACCAGTAATTTTCACCATACAAATACAAAAATTATTTTCAAAATCATACTGTTCGATCGCAGGCAAAGACTCTCTTACATGTTGGATTGAATTTTTATTTAGGTAAATATATTGAGCCCCAAATTGTTGCCGAAGACATCCTTTAAAATTTCGAGTTTACTTTATGCAACGAATTAAAAAAACCCTTATGTACTAGTTCATACAAAATAAAACGATTTTGTACTGGAAAACGATTTATGGATTTTTTACGCTTGTCATTTGGTAAATAGGTAATTACACGAATATTCTGCACATCATGAAGCTCCATATGTCTGTTAAATTAAAAAAAGTAAACTGCACAAAAAACTGTTACCCGACTGCGACTTAGCGGTATAATTCTGAAAGTATACAATTGTATAGAAAAAATTATAGTGCCTAAATAGTTATGAGCGGTAGTGTATGTACGCTTTGGAATAAAAGACGGGGATAAAAAAATAATGGTGCATTTATTTATTTATTTAGAGATGTATTCTAAATATTTACTATAGTTTGTCAAAGGACTGTCTCATTTCAAACATAAACAGAGAGAATCATACGATCTTGGTCTTACTAGTACTGGCACTCAAAAGTAAGGATGAGTATAGTTTTTTTGTCCTAATTTACTGACAATTTGGTTTGACTAACTATAAAAATCTACTTCTTCGGTTGGGTTAGGTAGATTTTAGAACATCTCGATTATTGTGACATGGTTGTAAAAATCATAAACATTTTGGAGTCTAATTGAATTTTTAACAAGGAGAAACGTCTGCGATCGATGCCATTTTAGCTTAGAATAAAGTTTAAAGTGAAAAAATTACTGTCTTGGTAAGACTTGAACTCACGACCTCTGGACCGATACTCCAGCGCACCATTTTCAATTCGACAATCGCGGGTAAAATACGACTGCACCCTTGTATAACAAATAACTATTTCTTGGGCTTTAGTTCAAATATGTTTTGTAAAATTCATTGTCAGCTGTTAGCAGTGTCGAAGCTAACGTGTACAAAATGGGGGCTCTGCTCCTATTAGGTAACCGTATACTGCAGCCGACGTGGCATATTTACTGCAGTTTCGGCAGGTTTAATATTAAACTACATAACCTTCGGTAAGTATAACCCAAAACGTATTAACGAAAACCGAAACGGGATATAAGTAATAACTAAAATAACTAAACCAGAAACTAAAATACATCTAAAAAAGCTCTTGCCATGGAGACTGTATAAAGGAGCCAAATGTCTATGTATGAAAAGTGTCCATCAAAAAAACAGTAATTAGGCGGCGCCACCATACACCGAAATACTACCAAAAACAACCTACGTAATTTGCTCGGGTTATTTGTTGGTTCATGTTATACTCATGTCCCAGACCCTAACTAGCGCCACCGGAGAGATTAGGAACTATTATTTAAAGCTGAAAGCGGTCACTTTTGCAATAATTAAATCCCGTAAATTCATACTGGCTAAGCAAAAATGCAACACTTAGGCAACCGTGCACACTCAGTCACTCACACACAAATCGCATAGACACTTACATACATACATACACACGAACATTCATAAGACTTAGGTATAGGCTAATTTTAATTAAGTAATTTGATTGTTATTTGTATTTAAGCTTTCCCTTATTTATTTTTTACATTGTGTTTACTAGTCCATCTACTGGGCCTTACTGAAAATCAGCGTCGCGGAGTGTGCCATGTTGGCTCACACCGTGACACCAAGCTGAGTAAGGACCATTTAGCGCAACCTCATTCTGTTTAATTTAATTATTTCTAGTTTTAGTCTTGTTATGTTGTGCTAATAAATGCTTTTTCTTTCTTCTTTCTTTCTTTCTTTCTAATTCTGCCATAAGAGATTGGCATCCTTTTCTATACCATCCATAGCTCTTGCTATTGCAATGATCAAAAATACTGGCAGGATTTCATGGCTCAGGGGTCGGCAAACCGCGTTTCGCGATACGCATGCGGCTCTTTAGGGGTACGATTGCGGCTCTTCAAGCGACAAAAAAAATTACATCTTCTGTTCTTTTAAAACACTGAAACACCATCTGTGGCTTTTTGACATTCCTAAATATGGCGATTTCTACTGAGGTTGGTTCTTTTTCTTAAAAGTTTGTCGACCCTTGCTCTAGCTGTATGGCACAATACTTAAGGTGACATTTAGATGAAAATTGCAGCAGTATAAATTATGGCCAAAGTTTGATATTCGGATGTCAACGTCAGCTGCATTACTGTTGATGTCGTTGTTACTTGTTGCCGCCGCTGTATCTGTCAATTTCCTGGATAAGTGACATAATGAACGTCGTAATTTCCACTTTTCCTTTATAAACATTGAGATTCAAAGAGTGTCTGTATACAATTCCTTTAGTAACAGCAAAGAGGATATAATAAGATAGAGCGGTACTGTCATAGTAAATTTTGTAACCACAGTAAATTCACTGCCATCTATCGACACACTTTAAAACTAAGACTAAAAGAAGACTTATAAAAATACGATAAAATTTAATATTGTCTTCGGTTACCGCGATAGTTACTCATGAAATAAAACTATGAAAACGGATTATATCGCGTATATTGAATTTATAATACATCCCGACGTTTCGAACCCTTCGAAACGTCGGGATGTATTATAAATTCAATATACGCGATATAATCCGTTTTCATAGTTTTATTTCACCATAAAATTTATTTAAATAATATGGATAAGTAAATGATTTTTTTTATTTGCATTAATTATTTTTATGTTTTGACACATGTTCTCTCACTGATATGCGTTAAAATTGTTAAATTACAAACGAAACCGTCAACGCAACGTATACGACAGTAGGCCAAAGCTAGTAGCGCCCTCTGATCGAGAATAAAATTTTCTTGATTTTCGAGGCACATTTTTTCCTTTGACTGTATCCATCTATTACGGAGTTATATCTATCTTTGGTAACAGTAGTTTAGTAAAATGCCTCGCTGAAATTCAAATGTAGAATCGTAGCGTTCACTCCCAGCGATTGGAAAAAGGCGCACGAAAAAGGGAAAATACGAGAAAGAAGCTTATTACTGAGAGTAGGTTAAGACTAATAGAGAGCCGTGATTGCGTCCAAGTGTGATTTACGGGCATTTAGACGTTGTTTTCAACGTTTAGCAATATTCTGTATGTTTGTGCTCTGAGAGACATATCTATAGTGTTAAAGATTTAAATTAGGGCAATATTTGCAAAACTTGACAATTTAAAAGTGCTTGTTGATATTTGAATAAAGAATAATATTGACTTTGAAGTATTGCATGTCAAATGTTAAAGGGCGCCCAAAATCGGAATGATGTCAAAATGTCAGAAAATTTAGAAATAATATGTGATTGCGTAAATTATGTGCTTTTGTAACAGGTTATTCTAAGATATAATTATAATCATCCACCGTAGTATCTCTTGAATACAGCTTTGCGTATTTTCCAGCCCGCTAACCTTAGCGGCCGTTAGCGACCGCTATGAAGCTCAAAAGTGGCCAATTTTTGGTCGACTGCCTCTTTCGCACTAATGAAATGTTCTTATGATGGCTTCCCTTTTGCACACTTCAATTATTTTTAAACGTAAACGTCATTAATCATTATAGATATGTGTATATCTTCTCCTACTTCAATGATAAAGTGACAAATATAGCAGTTAAACCGTAAAATTCCACCCATCCCATCCCCATCTGGCCCTCATCTCTGACATCTGGCATCTGGCCTATAGTCGGTAGTGACCCTGCCTATGAAGCCGATGGCCCTGTGCCCACGATCTGATGATAGTAAATTATAAAAAAAAAACTGTCCTTAAATGTTAAATTAGCAAACTGAAATAAAAGGATTTACCAATAATTTAATATCTGACATAACTTTTCTTAGTAGGGGATATTACTGCAATGTTCTGCCACCAGAGTGCATTACTAGCCTTTTTAGTAAACCATAGAGTAACTTATACATACTGTACCTTTAACAGGTTTTTGACAAGTTTTCAGAGATAATAAAATATGACATTGATGCATTAAGGCGGTTTGTTTACAGATGACATACCGGGAAATGCGAATCCGAAATTTCACTATCTGCCTCTTTATCGCTCGAATATGCAAGTGACAGAGATAACGAAATTTCCATTTTCTTGTTTCGCGATAGACCCTTAGATTGTGGTAGTGGCACCCTGGCGCCCCCTACGCAGAGTTTCGCGTAATATTCCCTATTCCCATTCCAAGATTAAATCCTTGACATTTCTCTTGTTTGAAATCATAGACATAGTATAGTAGTTATAGACATGACACCGAGCGACCAGGGGTAAGAGAAATACATATTCATGTATTGACAGTATGGATGGTATAGAAAAGGATGCCAATCTCTTATGGCAGAATTGTTGCAAAAGTGACCGCTTTCAGCTTTAAATAATAGTTCCTAATCTCTCCGGTGGCGCTAGTTAGGGTCTGGGACATGAGTATAACATGAACCAACAAATAACCCGACCAAATTACGTAGGTTGTTTTTGGTAGTATTTCGGTGTATGGTGGCGCCGCCTAATTACTGTTTTTTGATGGACACTTTTCATACATAGAGATTTGGCTCCTTTATATAGTCTCCATGGCTCGGGGGTTACCGCGAATGTCGGTATTTAATTCAAAGAACGTCTATCTCTATCGCTCTTACTTAATAGGAGTGAGATGGTTGTGCGAGAGACGGTTTCTTGGTCAATATAATGTCCAATCTTGAGAGAATACATTATCGAAGTCGAATTGTGTTACGATATTTATTATTTTTCATTACGTTTACTAAGGACTTATTTAAAAAGCGTTGAATAATTTACTTAAAAATAAACTCACTCGATATAACCAAAGAGAATATGTATATAGGATAGAGGGGTACTGTCATAGTAAATTTTGTAGTCACAGTAAATTTACTGCCATCTATCGACACACGATTAAAACTATTTATCTATATTTAAATACATTCTATCGTATTTTTATAAATCTTCATTTTTAGTTTTAAAGTGTGTCGACAGATGGCAGTGGTTTCTTGGTCAATATAATGTCCAATCTTGAGAGAATACATTATCGAAGTCGAATTGTGTTACGATATTTATTATTTTTCATTACGTTTACTAAGGACTTATTTAAAAAGCGTTGAATAATTTACTTAAAAATAAACTCACTCGATGTAACCAAAGAGTTTATGTATATAGGATAGAGGGGTACTGTCTTAGTAAATTTTGTAGTCACAGTAAATTTACTGCCATCTATCGACACACGATTAAAACTATTTATCTATATTTAAATATTTGTTTTACTCCAGCTGTCGACCTCGTTGATTGTTTGCTGTAGTACCGTACAGTCGGATGCATTTACGACCGGTTGAATTATTTTAAGATCATCCGCATAGAATAGTGATTCCACACCTGATATATTACTTGGTAGATCATTAACCATTATTAAGAAAAGAGTAGGCCCCAGACTGCTACCTTGACTAACCCCGGAACGTGTGTAATACCTTTCAGATTGGTAACAGTTTAATTGGACATATTGTTTGCGGTTCCTGAGGTAGTCAGAGAAGAAAATAAGAAGTTGAGGGGTGAAACCTAAAGCTGATAGTTTGCATAGGAGAGTATCATTGTCAACTAAGTCGAAGGCTTTCTTAAAGTCAAAATAAACAACATCAACTTGTCGTGCAGTATCCATTTCGCGTAAAACGCTATCGAAGAAGCAGATGTGGTTGGTGGTAGTTGATCGGGAAGCGCGAAATCCATGTTGACAATCTACTAATTTACGATTTATCTGATTGAGTAAACAGTGGTTTAGAATGGTCTCAAACACTTTACCAAACACGGACAATACAGCAATGGGCCTGAAGTTTGTGATATCAGAAGACTTGCTTATCTTAGGAATTGGGGTCACTCTTGAGACCTTCCATTGGGATGGGTATACGCCCAGCTTAAGCGATAGGTTGTATATGTGAAGTAGCGAGTGTTCTAACACATATACACAGTCCTTGACTAAAAACGGGGGTATACCATCAGGCCCAGCTGACGACTTAGGTTTGAGTTTCCGAATAGCGGCTCTAATTTCTGAAATACTGATCGTTGGGATAGCAATTATAGATTCATTGTTATTACCAGCCTCCCGTTCCGCCTTTTTGGGATCTAGTTGTGGAGCTTCAGGTTGGAATACTGAGCTGAAGAAGGACGCAAAAGCATCGACTGCTTCTTGATCAACGACTGTTTTACCTTTATATATGTATTCAGATATTTGATTTCTATTCTGTTGTTTACTTTTGACGTATTTCCAAAATTCTTGAGGGTTTTTACTTATATTACATTCAATATCGTGAAGATATATTTTATAATATTTGTTAATTAGCTCCTTTACTTGAGACATAGAGTAACTTATACTAGAGCGGTACTGTCATAGTAAATTTTGTAACCCCAGTAAATTCACCGCCATCTGTCGACACACTTTAAAACTAAAAATAAATATTTATAAAAATACGATAAAATGTATTTAAATATGGATAAAGGATTTTTTTATTTGCATTAATTATTTTTATATGATTTTGACCTATGTTCTTTCACTGGTATGCGTTAAAATTATAAATAACAAACGAAACAGTCAAAGCCCTCTATACGAGTGTAGGCCAAAACTAGTGGCGCCATCTGATCGAGAATCAAATTTTCGTGATTTTCGAGGCACGTTTTTTCCTTAGACTGTATCCATCTATTACGGAGTTATATCAATCTTTGCTTGAGACCTGTAATATTTAAACATTTCGAGGTTAAATTGTAGGCCTAATGATTTAAATTTCTTTAAGTGATAGTATTTTAGTTCGATATATTTATTCATTTCCGGAGTGTACCACGATGGATATGTATATACTTTAGTTTTGGGTAGACGTTTGGGCACAGTAACATTGAAAACGCCGTAGAGTTTTTTGTAAAAAACGTCCACTGCAGAATCAATGTTGTCTGTATTAAGAACATCAGACCAGTCAATAGACTCTAGCTCTGTATACAAGACAGGGAAATCAGCTTTAAAAAAATTCCATCCGGTCGGAGCATCACTATGTTCAACACTACGCGGTAAAGGTAGGGCCCGCCTTGCCTGTCCTCTTGGCAGGGTGACAGTCACTCCTAAAGGTGGATGATATGGATCTATAGGTATCAACGGCTCTACATCACTACCCACGCACACATCACTGAGACTAGTTAAAACTAAATCCAAAATGCCACCATATTCGTTACAAATTTTGTTTAATTGCCTAAGTTTGCAAAATTCAGTGAAACAATTAAATTGGTCAACTACAGTTTTTGTGCAGGAGGAGAGGTTGAAGTCACCAATAATTATGGATTTTATAGCAGAAAAAGTGCAAATTGCATTTTCGATACAAGTCAGTACTGCAAGAAATTGATTACTATTATAATTTGGCGGTATGTATGCCACACATATAAGTATTTTATTATTTTTAATATGAAGTGTAACAAATAATAGTTCCATGTCTGATGACCAGCCATCAATTTGCGTTACTAACTGAGGTTTGTATTTATCTTTCGCTGCTAGAAGTACTCCTCCCCACCCCGCGTCACCTGCCCTATCCTTACGGAACACGGTGTAGCCTGGTGGGAAGAGCTCAGCATCTTGTATCGAGCTCGTTAGAAATGTTTCCGTGAGCGCAAAAATGTCACAGGCACTTGCGAGGGCATTTCTATAAAAGAGCGAGGTTCGGCTACGTAGTCCCCTAACATTTTGGTATATTAATTGTATTCTTGTAAAGCGGTTATTGCTATGTATTGTTTTGGTCTGCGTAATTTTGTCGAAAGGGCTGATTCCAAGGTTTTACACATACGTCTTTTGGCCAGTTATCAGGGATCATAATTCTATCAACCATACTCGATGGCACAGTGAGCTTAAATGAAGCATATTATAGGGTGGCTAAAAAATAAGTGCATTCCCGTTGCCAGGGAGGTTTTGGGATTATATTGAGCAACTTTTACTATGGGAACAACCCCGAAATCGCGAAAAAAAATGGCTGTTTCATACATTTTGGCTGGTCCATTTTCTATGGCTCAATTTTTTTCGCGATATCGTGGTTGGTCCCATAGTGAAAGTTGCTAAGTATAATCCTAAAAGCTCCCTGGCAACGGGAATGCACTTATTTTTAGCCACCCTGTATAGGTCTTTGATATAACGTTTCTCTCCCTATAACGTCGACATTTTTACTTCTAGTTGGTTTACTTTAATATTAATTTCTCTCTATTTAACGATAACTCTCTTTAACGTCAATGTGTCCGGTACCTTGAGTGTCGCTATATAGAGTTTACACTGTATAATATATCATACTAGCTTTTGTCCGCGACTTCGTCTGCGTGGACTTAGTAACCCCAGCAAGAGTAATAATAGCGCCTGGAGAAAGTCTTATAGCAATTATTCAATTTGAGCATATTATGCACACAAATTAGCAGACACTTCATTAATTATCTCAATTGCACCCCGCTTTTTACTTTCTAGGGATGATTTTCGGGATAAAAACTATCCTATGTCCTTCTCAGGGACTCAACCGATCTCTATGCCAAATTTCATCTAAATCGATTCAGCGGTTTAAGCGTGAAGAGGGAACACACAGACAGACAGACAGACAGACTTTCGCATTTATAATATTAGTATGGATAAGAATAAAATCACACATTTGCGTTTGCACCTATTTTAAGTTGTGATTGTCAGACCATAAAAAAATAAGTAGGTACCTCTTGTCCCATATATTTTAAACAATATTTAAGCTTCGTTTGATTCACCAAATTTTTGTGCAGACAAAACCGCAGAACGATTTTAAACGTATTTATGCCAAAAATATTATTTTAAATATTAATACTGGCTTTTCGTGTTTGTGGTTTTCCAAAGTGAAATTATCTACATAGTTTTGTTGAATATTTCAAACGGCATATACCTATAGAGTAATATTAATCCATACTAATATTATAAATGCGAAAGTCTGTCTGTCTGTCTGTCTGTCTGTCTGTCTGTCTGTGTGTTACCTCTTCACGCTTAAACCGCTAAACCGATTTAGTTGAAATTTGGTATATATAGGTAGATAGTTTGAGTCCCGGGGAAGGACATAGGTGAAAAGGGGGTGGAATTTTGTATGGGGAATCAATAACCGCTGAACCGATTTAGATGAAACTTGGTATGGAATTAGTTTGAGCTGTGGGAAAGGATATAGAATAACTTTTATCCCCGAAATCATCCCTTAAGGGTGTAAAAAATTGGAAATGTATAGTGTGGACCAATTTGGGGTGAAAAAAGGGTGGATTAAAAAGCAGATTTGTTTAAGAATTAAGGTAGCCAAATTACTAATTCCACGCAGACGAAGTCGCGGGCAAAAGCTAGTAACTAAATATATGGCACTCATATTATACGGACACTAATCTCCTTAGTAGCATCACTATAGGTACTGTATGTTATTTTAAGTTATTATTAATAGCTGTGGTGCCCATTCAAAATTAATTCAACAGTTGTAACGTGAATTGTAAGTAAGTACTTTGAAGTATTATAAAGTTTTATGTTTATAATATTATCAAAATAGAATAGACAAGATTCTTACAATTTTTTTAAATTTAAGGATAAATGGAAAAATGTACACCTCCAGCAGTACCCGAACCTGCGACCATTGGAACACCTGTACGGCTACCATTAGTTCCGTAAATGACAGTCGAAAGTGAGAAAATTAAGGAAAATGTACGGAGTAATTGTACAGTCAAGTGCCTCTACCGGTCATGAAAAAACTAAAAAAAAATCAACTGGCACCATGAGTCACAAACGTTTTAACGTGAGTTTTCGATACATGCCTAACTTCACACCTAAAACGTTCTCTTTCTAACTATATAACGAAAACTGAGCCAGAATTATTCTAGGTAAATACGTACGCGAATAAACGTGACAAATGTCTTCGAAAAAAACATGCGTTTCCTTTTCTTTTTTTCGTCCATCTGGACAGGCTAAAGCTCTAAGCCATACTGCCTATATATACTGTTCAATCGCTTCTGCCAACTGAGCCGCGGAGGCCGCCCACGGAGGTGTAATAAATTTTTCCATTAATTTAAAAATTTGGAGTAACGCTCGCAGACGTTATCTGCTTCATAAAAAAAAGATTCTCACTAGTCATAATCGATTGAAGAAACCTTCTCAGTGCTACTATGAAATTACATAACACTTTACTACTAACATGACATGATATTTTAATCTTGACATAATTATTTATAAAACTCAGAGCAAGCTTACATTCAAAAGCAAGTTGCGTAAGCATTTATTTGAGAACATTCGCGACTAAATGTCTACGTGATGTCTCACACTAGGTACATAATTATTAAATATATGTATGTTTATTTATATATATATTAAATTTGTATATATGTAGGTATATTGTTATTTTCTTTATGGATATTTGTGTAAATATAGTGTCATAGTAGTCTGACTTGGATCTTTTTCATATTCACTCTTTACAATCCTGCACCAAACTAACTGTCTCTGTTTAGCCCAATGGTTGACTGGTAGAGAATGCCTCAAGGCGTTAAGTCCGCCATTTGTACTCTTTTTGTGTAAATTTGTGCAATAAAGTTTAAATAAATAAATAAAAATATAATGTATCTTTAATTTAATGAACATAATGATTTTTTGTAACTTTAATTATATACATAATTTGTTTTCATTCTCAACTATGTGATGATAATAATTTATTTTCTGATGTACATGTAATATTTTAAGACTATTATGAATAAATGAGTATGAGTACACACAGAATCGTTTCATAGTATCTAGGTACTATAGTAAAAGCGTTGTTCCTATCCGGGCGCTAAGCTGTGAGACCTAGTTTCCTAAGGCGCGTGCAATACAGTCATAACCATTTCAAAATCAAAAATCAAAAATGTTTATTTTCTTTAACAATCTCATCATCTTAAAAATTAGTGGTTGGAACCTCCTTTTAAGCTTTAAAAGCCTGTGCCAGGAGGTACCGCCCTTCCTTATCTGGAGAATATTAACAATAGTGCGATTTAAGGGGCTACCTGAGGTTTTCATCGATTTTTGACAAGTTTTGAATAGTATCTCCTACTTTTGCACTACATATAGAATTATAAGACAAGCGGCTATCGGTTCTTCAATCTTTTATCTCCATTTTTGTCTACCGGATTGTGAAAAAAATGAATACTTATTTTTTTATGATTGTTTTAAACATTGTCTAAAAAAACACTTTTTTCGTATCTCGATTGCTGTGAAAGATCTTACTTATACGAAATCTACATATTTGGGTTCGTCTTAGACGTCTCTAAAAATTTGTCTAAGGTTTTAATTTTAAACTAATTAACACATAAGTTATGGCCAGAAAACCAGTTGTTTGGCCCAAAATTGTTCAACTTTGAACCATGATGAAAACAATGAACTTTGAAGTAAATAGGGATACTATATTGCTAAAATCCGTTGCTGTTAATATGATAAGCTACAAAAAACATTAGAAAACTAAGGGATTCAAATCGAAGGTCATTGGGGCATGGGATCCCCTTAACGTACTATAACGCACAAGTAATAATAATATGCTTGGTTCAAAAGTCATTGAAGTATTTAATTTTTAAGTCAATTTCATCAGCCAAAACGAGGAAAAAGCTCAAAAACATGGAATAAATTACCTACTTTGCCAGTCTTCCACAAGAGTGGCAACTGGCAAAGTAATTTGTTGCATATTTATTTGTTCAAAAACTGGTGGGAAAGTTGCATTTTATGCGGATAAACACCACTTTCCCACTTTGTCATCAGTGTTTGAAAAATAAAGAGATCTTTTACGAGTTGATGTGGTGAACGAGTACTCTTGTGAAAGTGCTGTTCCTCTGCGGGCACTAAGCTATGAAAGTGGAAAGAGCTAGTTTCCTAAGGCGCGAAAAGCAATAAAGATCATACTTTATCGCAATTGCGCTATAATAACACAGTTATTGCACAAGTAATGAGCTTTTATTGGTAAAGGGTTATAAAACCAAGATAATGGTTTAAGTCCTTTAAGGCGTTAAAGTTTTTAATTTCAATTTAGGTCATTTGATTAAGGTAGAAGTGATAGTTAAACCAAAGATAGATATAACTCCGTAATAGATGGATACAGTCTAAGGAAAAAACGTGCCTCGAAAATCACGAAAATTTGATTCTCGATCAGGTGGCGCCACTAGCTTTGGCCTACTCTCGTATAGAGGGCGTAGACGGTTTATTTTTTTATTTTTTTTATTATTTATTGAGAAACAAACAGTCTTAAAATAAACATAAGCAACTTAGCTAATAGCTACAAATTGATTTTTTACAGACCTATAGTTTCCTAATTCACATATCGAGGTACAATTAAAAAGTAATGATATGGTTTCGTTTGTTATTTATAATTTTATCGCATATCAGTGAAAGAACATGGGTCAAAATAGTCAAAATCATATAAAAATAATTAATGCAAATAAAAAAAACATTTATCCATATTTAAATACATATTAACGTATTTTATAAATCTTCATTTTTAGTTTCTAAGTATGTCTATACTATAGACATACTATAAATTCACTGCCATCTATAGACTCTATAGATGGCAGTGAATTTATAGTGGTTACGAAATTTACTATGACAGTACCGCTCTATCTTATTATATCCTCTTTGGTTAAACGCTACGAAGATTCCTTGTATTGTCCCGGCATTTTGTTATGTAGAATGCATGCGTTGTTTTTTGATGTTATCCCTTATCTGTATAAAAAGGTAAGTGCTCTAACCTTTTCTATTAACTTCTGTGATAAAATCACTACTTACTATAACATACTTACATAACACACACGTTGTAAACTGTTATACACAGAAATTGTAATTATTTTTTATAATTTGTGTATGACTAATCAATATTAATCACGGAGTCAGTTTAAATTCGATATACGCTTATTTAAACGGAAAAATACCGCTTGGGGCTTCCGATTACTCAATAGGGATGTTGTCAATTTTTTAGAACTGCTTTAATTTTATAGATAGGCACGTAATTATTGCAAAAAAATTTTTTTTTATTGTTATTGATTAATTTTTAATAAAAGATCGACTTTAATTAGTTTAGTGTTTAAATTTCGCGCAAAAACGCTCCAAGCTGTCACCTGAAACAAACTGCTGTCAGTGCCATCTCTGGCACAGGGCGGACACGAGATACATTAAAAATCACTTGCGTTTCTATGTGTGAACGGCACGTCTGTACACACGGCTTCATAGTGTGAGTAAGTTGCTTAAAATAATAGTACTGAGCGGCCGGCAAACGGCCGTCAATCTGCTGTCGCGGGGCGAGGTAATTCGAATCGGGGCGGGGCGGTGCATGGCCGTTCTGTATTACTATACTATATACTATTACTACCAGGTCTTCACCATCAGGTTTGACAACTTGTCCGTGCGTATTTTTAGGGTTCCGCACCCAAAGGGTAAAAACGGGATTCTATTACTAAGACTCCGCTGTCCGTCTGTCCGTCTGTCTGTCTGTCGCCAGGCTGTATCTCATGAACCGTGATAGCTAGACAGTTGAAATTTTCACAGATGATGTATTTCTGTTGCCGCTATAACAACAAATACTAAAAACAGAATAATATAAATATTTAAATGGGGCTCCCAAACAACAAACGTGATTTTTTTGCTGTTTTTTTCCGTAATGGTACGGAACCCTTAGTGCGCGAGTCCGACTCGCACTTGGCCGGTTTTTATTAACATTTCAGGTACTAATACTAGATAATTAAGTACAATAAGGGCCCCCGCTCCGAGTCGTTCCTTGTGCATAGGCTGTCTGTGGTAATCCAGCGTGGAAATGCCTGCATCATAACCCTGCATTGCACCGGGAAGGGCGGGGAGCGGTTTAATTTTTTTAATTTATAGTTTTAATTTTTATTTGTAAGTTTTGTTGTAGGTAATTTAATTTCTAATTGTTATCCTTTTTTATAGTTGTAATAAATTATATTTATTAAGTACATATTTCTCAGTACACCTTTCATTGGAAAGGGACGGATTTGCTTAGTCCGGGTTCAGACGTGACTGATTCCTTCCCATACTGGTTTAATTAATTTCCTTCAGTTGGGGTTTTGGTACAATAGTTGATCAATTGATCAACTAACTGAATCCTTGAAGGTAATTAACCGATTAACCGAGAAATGGGTTAGATGATGGATTAGGGGATTTAACCCTATTTTCTCAAATGGGTCATACTTTTTTTATGATACAGGAGGCAAAGTGGATGAATCCCCTGATGGTAAATATTGCTGCCCAGATTTTTGATATTTACCGTAGTAATGCAGACTGTAGTTATGTCGCGCTGTAATACTTCAGTAATGCTGCTGACTGCATTACTGCAGAAAACTTCAAATTTAGTATAGATATTTGGATAAAATGAGCTTTTTGGCATTTCCTAAAACAATGCAGTTGGTATAGATCGAATCATATCAACTGAGCTAATGCACTTACCTGTACTAACAATGGCATTGTATTATTACAATACTATTATCTGCTTTTGTTCTCGTAGCCGCCAACTAGTTACTTACAAAATAAGTTAGAAGTGCATTGCATGTATATTTAATTTTTAACCTTATTCCTTGTTGAATGGGGTTAAAATGGTCTAAAAACATGTTGTAACAAATGGTTTTCTACAAAGTGCATTCGTTTTGGTTCTCGACGGTTGTAAAATGCAAATAAAGTTATGTTGGCCATTATTTAGTTAGTGTATTTTGTAACCTATTGTTAAAAAATAGAGTCGTTAATCTATCATTATATCATATATCATTTCAAGGCGGTTATAATCTGCTTTTACTACGAGGTAGTTATCCTAATTTGTGGTTTACCACTCAATGGCATTGTATTCTTGAGACTCTTTGAGTAAACAGGTAAGTGCATTAGCTCAATTTGATATGATTCCATCTATACCATTCCTGCAGCAGTATTGCAGTGCAATATACTGCCGACTGCATTTGCATTAAGTCGGTAGCAATGTCGCGCCACAAATACTACAGTAAAAATTGTGTAGTCTCTGAATATAACGGCACCGTAGGCGTCCTTCAGGAACCATAAAAATCTCAGGTGACAAACTGTCACTGCTCGCAAAATTACCAAAACTTCCTCCTTTCAACGCTTAAAAAATGGCCGCCATTGTACACGTCACAGCAATTTTGGCGTCAATATTTCACATTCAAGACAGCCGTGGCGTGGGAGGTGTAAATCAAGCGTAATGTGTAAGGAGAGGGGAGGGCGGATTCATTCGAATGAAGCTGACATTGATGCAGACTCTTTTGTTTTATTAAGCATGTTTGTCTTTTGAATGGGACAATGAATCTGATTAAAGAAGCTTGCTTGTGGAATGCTTAATTCTGCAACACTAGGAGCCCGATTAGTTTAAAAAGTTGTTACAGTTATGAACTGGTTATGATATGACCTTGACGATAGTAGTACTAGTAGTAGTAGTAGTACTACTAGTAGTAGTACTAGTAGTAGTAGTAGTAGTAGTAGAAGTAGTAGTAGTAGTAGTAGTAGTAGTAGTAGTGGTAGTAGTAGTAGTAATCACTTTATTGTACACAACACAGGTTTACAAAAATAAATTACGGTAATGGAAGTACAAAGGCGAACTTTTCCCTATAAGGGATATAGTATGATTGGCAAGTATCTCACTTACGATTCACTTCATTTCGCATTCACCAGCGTGAGCAATCTTCAAGATTGTATCAAAATAAAATCAAAACCTGTTGGGCAAGATGCGAGTACGTTCGTCGGAAGACTGTCTGCACGCTGTGTACACCAGGTCTGCTACAGTCACGTCACTGCACTTCAGTTCATTTGTGGTGCGCGTGCCGCTGCCGCTGCAGGACACCATCGCAAGAGCGGACTTCTGGACGAAGGGTGTAGTGCAGGGGTCACCAATAAGTTTCTTCAGGGGTCCGGTTCTTAGAATAAAATGACCATCGCGGTCCGTTTCTTATTGAGTTTATTAAATAAGCAAAAAATAAAAAACGTCGGCGGTCCGGATGCGGACCGCGGTCCGCCATTTGGTGACCCCTGGTGAAGTGTTTTGGCGGTTACGCCGTCGGACGACGCTACGGAACCACGGCTGTTACGTGGTCGCCCAAATCCAATGTTTAGCTGATTTCATTTATATGTGTACCCATATTGTTTATCTTTGTCTCAAGGTATTTTCTTTTATTTTGTAGTTTTACAGTTCCTTGGTTTTACTGTAATGCTGTGTTACTTATTTGATCAATAAATAAATAAATAAAATGACTGAGTACGGACGACTATTTTATAAGGGTTTTGAGGGATCATTTTATGGGCATCTCCCCTATACACATTGCATGTCAATTAAAAATCTTGTAAATCTTGGAGGATATAACCAAACGGAGTAACCATTGACTGTCGGCCAATGGTCATACACAATGTATGGACTGACGTTTATCTGACATGGCTATTTTTACGTTACGTATACATTTGACGTTCTCCTCCCTCGCAAAAATTGGCAGACTTCTTTGTACAGCAAATTACAGACGTGGCGGCTCCGTTTGGTTGTATCCTCATATGTAGTTGTAAATAGATATAAATTACCCTTAAGATACTACTGACATAATACGTGGACCCGGGTATGTCCTTAAACTGCGTCCGGACCCGGATATGTCCTTAAACTACGTCCAAAAGAGAGGTATGGGCACTGTGTATGACATCTCGCTTTGTGTGGTAGGGCACAGGACAGCGGATGTCATTCCAGATCTAGAGCAGAGCCCAACTGGGGAAGTACCTCCACCTTACAGAAAACCGCAGCCAAATAACACTAGACCCTACTCATAGTGTTGTGTTGCTGCCGGTAAGTAAGGTTGCCAGAGCTCAACGAGGGAGAGGAGTGTTAGGGTCGGCAACGCGCGTGTAATATCTCCGGTGTTGCAGGCGTCCATAGGCTACGGTAACTGCGTACCATCAGGCGGGCCGTATGCTTGATTGCCACCGACGTGGTATTAAAAAAAAAAACGTCTGTATACGTATTACCGACGCTTTTAAGGTTGAGCCATCCGTCTTCCCACGACAAATATGTGTGTCAACAAAACTGTATATTTATATTTTATGTACTAAATAGGCCGATATTATATAGTTTGGATAACGTGCCTCTTATTAGACATAAAGTAAATATGATGGGTAGGCACTTATACCATTCGTATCGAATGATATAATATGGTCCATATGACAGTTCCTTGGTGTTTTTTGGTTGGGCTTTATTAAAAAAAATACTTTTCTAAATTAATGCCTAACATTTTCCAAAAAATATCTATAATTATGTTACAGCTCAACATAAACATAAACATAAATATAAAAATAAACATAAACATAAACATGAACATGAAAATAGACATAGACATAGGCGTAGACGTAGACGTAGACGTAGACGTAGACGTAGACGTAGACGTAGACGTAGACGTAGACGTAGACGTAGACGTAGACGTAGACGTAGACGTAGACGTAGACGTAGACGTAGACGTAGACGTAGACGTAGACGTAGACGTAGACGTAGACGTAGACGTAGACGTAGACGTAGACGTAGACGTAGACGTAGACGTAGACGTAGACGTAGACGTAGACGTAGACGTAGACGTAGACATAGACATAGACAATTTATATAAAACTAGTATTGCATGTAATACAAATTTTTACTGTTTTAAGGGACAATCTTTCGACGCGAAAGATATGTGTATAATTTCTCATTTGCGCCAATGCTGGAGTTCCTGAATTTTTTATCAGTTTGTATTTTTTATCATATGTGTTTCATTTGGTTTCATATATAAATTTTTATCTTACACCCGTTGTTGCTTTTTCTCTTTCAATTATCTTATTGTCATAAATTAAACACGTCCTTATATATTGGTGCAAGCCCCACTCATGTCGCTCTCGACACTGCAAGTTTGAACTAGTTTAGTCGAGCCCTAGATCTGACAATGGGAAGAGGCACTTCATTATGTAGTTTGGAGTTTGAGTCGCAAGTGGCTTACGAAATAGGATCGTCTTTGATGCAACTTGGATCATGAGTGGTGTTCAGATTTTACTTATTTACTGGCTCAGCGACCCGAAGTGGATCTTGGCCTCCGACACTAGATTTTCGCCATTCATTCCTATCCTGTGCGATCCGACGCCATTCAACCGTTCGAATGTCGCACAGCCGCACAGGTCATTCTGGACCTCGTCGATCCATCGATACGATACCTAGGCCTTCCGACCGAACGTCCTCCAATTGGTTGCTCAAATTTTACTACTCAAATATGTTTTTTAATACAGTTGCTCAAAAAGTGGTACTTTTTGTGGCTGCGTAGCGTGCGAGAAGCTCAATTTCTCGAACTAGTGCTTTTTACTTTTTAGTTTCAAACTATACTTTCGAAACGCAGTTAAAATTGAATTTAGCGCGGAGCAGGTACCAGGGCCTCATGAGTTATGAGGAGGTATCGTTGACCAACCCGCGCCGGGCCCGCGGCGACCGCGGCCGGGGCGCGCACGAGTATGAAGGTATCGCGGGCTGCGGCAGCTCGCGTATCTTAGCTGTATAGGTACTTTTGGTTTTGGTTTGGTTTGGTGGTATGATTCTACTAATGATATATTAATTTATTATTTTTTCGCAATTGTATTAAAAAACGTCGTTTACAACACGTGTGAAATGTCTTTTCACACTAGTTGTAAAATGTACTATTATCAACTTCTTTAAACAGTCACTTGAGTTTTTGAAATTGAAATCGTTTATTTCAGACGTTACATCCATAATTTCCTAGTACTATCAACACTGTTTATTTGTTTATGTTTGTTTTACTTAGATCAAGGGTATTTAACCTAATCATCCTCTTTTCATCAACATGAACCGTGACAATGTTGTCACATGTCCTCCATGACACCCGCACTTTTTCCACACTGTGGCTCCCCTCCATAATACATTGATTAATTACGATCAAGTCACTCGAGATATCAAATTATGTCATGAAAGAGTAGATTAATAGCTCAGCCACGGCCTATTCACACATCGTTATGATGGATTTGGAAGGAAAAATTACTCGTTGCTGGATTAGACCAGGAATTTTAATTCCCGTTTCCCATACAGTAAGGAAAATCCCTACTACTAATACTAAATATAAATGCGAGTTAACTCTTTCTGTCTGTTAGTTACCTCTTTACGCATAACTGATTTAGATGAAATCTGGTGTGGAGATAGGAGATAGTTTGACGCCAGAGGAAGGACCACGCAGACGAAGTCAAGGGCAGAAGCTAGTCGGCTAAGTAATAATGGCTTAACGGATAGTTGGAAAACTGAATAAAATTACTCCATTAGTTATTTAAATCCTTATAGTTCTCAAGTTCTGTTTTAAATTTGTTATCAGAAACTTCCATATAATGTAAAAGTAATTCCTAGCACTAAAATAAGATAATTTCCTGTGTATTTTTTGGCTTATGCTTGTAAAAAAATTGGAGCATGTAGACAAAACTGTAATCGGTAAACACAGCGTGAAAAAATTAAATACTCACTCAAAAACTCTCGTGCATATTTTCGCGTTACATTTCACCGTAATCAAGGCGAAAACTAAAGCATTTCAGGTGGAAATTCTGCTTCATGAATTTCAAAAGAGAATGCAAAAACAATATGATGTGAAACTTTTGGTTCATAAATTTTAAACCGATGTCAGGAACGGAGTCGGACGAAACAAACATTGTAACACTCTCCCACCACTCTCCCTAACTAACCCTAGTCAGCTAAACCTAGACTTGCCTAAAATACTAAAAATTCCAATAAGAAAATCTAAAATTCTAAAAAAACTTTAAAAATACCGCAATCCGTAATTACCTTTATTAATTATTATAAAATAATGTAAATAACCTAAATCAAATCTAAATATATAAGTTAATATCTTGAATTGGATCAGTAGATTGGCCAAATGATCGTCTTGTGTTTATGTAGAACCCTTCGTCATAACCGTTAATAGTAACCAAAATCCTTTTCGCATAATAGGAAAGAGTTATGAATAAAACAGTTAAAAATCCTAATAATGTTAAGTAATTAATAAACCATGAATTATGTCAGAGTAAAGTATGTCAGAGAATTTAGAAACGTCATTGCAAGTTTAAAGACAGTTTGTAAAACAAATGTAAAGTATGTCTTAATCAGACAAAGCCTGATTTAAATTGTAATCAATAAATAGTATGTAAAACATAATTTTATAAGTCTGAAGGATGTCTTAGTTAAGTCTTCAATAATGTATGTCAAAATAAGTAGTCTGTCGAATGTAATAGTCAGATGGTCAAAGTACGATCACTAATAAATGTCACAATTTACAAATATTTTGTTTTTGGGGTATAGATGTCGCCCGCTCCGCCGCGACTATCCGTGGTCATCATCCAGTTGCTAGGGCAGACCCCCGCCCCAGTTCTGAAGGAACTATCATGTGGTCCTGAAGGGACATCTTTTCATAATGACAGGGCTACTTCGTCATTTGCCCTGAACATTATTTTATGACATTTTTCTTCATAAATGAGAGGACATCAAAGGGACAATTTAACATAACAAAATACTGGTAGTTAGAGCAGCTGTATTTGATCCACTCCAATTTCCCAGAATACTGTAATTTTGTAATATATCTTAGTAGGTATTCAATGAAATAATATTAACCAAACTATAGTTGTAGTCATTTTGAATCACCTTTCGGACCAGAATAAACCACGATCTTGCTCTGCATCGATCTAGCTTGGGTAAATCACTCATTGATATATATTTTCAATAATAAAGTTTTATGATAATATGACCCTGTATTTTTAAGGTCGAATGTGAAAATTACAGATCTCTTGTTGGCGACAAACCCGCCACCGCATCAAATTAACTACCCAAGCAACAGCGATGACGTCCGCGATGCGTCAGCGATGTGTCATATGTTGCGTCTAGTGCCTAATTCGTATGTTGAACCTTGGAGATCTAGACTGCTGAGTGAAATGATACTAGTGGACTGTAAACACTAAATTTATTTGCAAGTTACAAGATTAATTTTTAACGCGACGCGACATGTGTCGTTGCGCGAGCCGTTGTTTCGAATCTGACGTCCCCCCGCGGACCGGCCCCCGGGCCCGTCGCCGGCTAACCGGTCCGGTGACGTGAAGGTGGACGTCATCGCTGTTGCTTGGGTAGTTAATTTGATGCGGTGGCGGGTTTGTCGCCAACATATACTCCCGGCGTTGAAGACCTTGGGTCTTCAAGATCTTGGATGGGTAGAGGACAAATTGTGTTGAAGGCCCGACGAATGACTCCCTTTTTCGTCTTTATGTCGGCTACTCTTGCGATGCCATCTCTGCCAGGCAGCACTTGGACGATGCGGCCGAGCAGCCACATAAGCGGCGGTAGATTCTTGTCCTTGATTACTACCATGGTTCCGACGTCGAGTTTGCCCCTTGAGCTCTGCCATTTGGTTCTCTGTTGTAGACCAGAAATATACTCAGTGGAGAACCTGTTCCAGAAGTGCTGTTTCAGGAACTCGATGCGCTGGTACCTTTGTAGTGAGGTAATCTTTCGGTCAGTAAGCTGAGGGTAAGGCAAAGACGTGAGAGGCCTTCCAATCAAGAAGTGAGATGGACTCAAAAAGGATAGATCAGATGGATCATTAGAAAGTGGCGTAAGAGGACGTGAGTTTAAAATCGCTTCGATCTTTACTAAACACGTCGCCAATAACTCATAGGTGAGGTGTGTAAGACCTAGGGTTCGTCGCAGGTGGTACTTTACCGACTTCACCGCAGACTCCCAGATTCCTCCGAAGTGAGGTGTGTATGCTGGGATGAAAGAGAAATTGATTTGCGCGTCGGCCATATCTGCCGCAAAGTCTTGTTTTAATAGGTTTGAGAGCTCATTGAAGGTACCAACAAAGGTCGTGCCATTATCTGAGAAGATTACCTTTGGCTTGCCACGACGACCAATAAATCGGTTAAGAGCTGCCATAAAAGCCTCCTTGGTTAAATCCGAAACAAGCTCCAAATGAAGTGCCTTGGATGCTAAACACACAAATATGCAAATGTAGGCCTTTACGAGCCTACACCCCCTACCTTTGCGGTCAGCTATAAGAATTGGACCGGCATAATCGGTGCCTGTTTCAAGGAACGGATATTCAAGGTGCAACCTTTCCTTCGGCAAGTTACCCATTATTGGTTGCACTGTTTCACCCTTCAATCGAACACATTTGAGACAAGTATGGACAACCTGTTTTGCCAAGTTTCTTCCTCCGAGCGGCCAGTAGTTAAGTTTTATAGTCGCTAGAAGTAATTGAGGAGGCGCGTGAAGTAGACGTAAGTGGAACATTTTAAAAAGCAGCCTTGCAAGATGATGCTTACTACAAATGACTATAGGATGCTTTATGCCATAGTCATAGAATGAGTTGACAAGTCGACCCCCGACTCTAATAAGCCCTGAATCAAAAAATGGCGATAGCGAACTAAGCCGGCTTTTCTTTGGCAATGGTTTGCCTGTTTTAAGAAGTTCGTACTCGTCAGGAAAAGAGTCTTGTTGGGACCTGCGAAGAAGTAGAACTGAAGCCGATTCTAGCTCAACTAACGTAAGACCACCGGTTGTCTTAGTATTTTCTTTTTTACAATTGTGGATGAATCTAAGTGTATACGCTATTATCCGTTGCAATTTTGAATATGATGATTTGTTTTTAATTAAATGTTCTATTGGGTTGCAAGAGTTATCAGGGGGGGGACATGCGACAAATGCTTTAGCCGGTAACATCTCTGGCAGTGGAGACTGGTTACCAGACCTTGGGGCAGACGGCCAATAGGCCATGTTCTGCTTCAAGAATGATGGTCCCGACCACCACAAGGAAGAGTTCATTATGAGGTCGGCACCTAAACCTCGAGATACCAGATCTGCAGGATTCTCCTTTGAAGGTACGTAGCGCCAAGAAGCGGCTTTGGAGCTTTCCTGGATCTCTGATATCCGGTTTTTGACAAAAGGCCGTAATGAACAAGGAGATGATGATAGCCAACCCATGACTATCATCGAGTCACACCAAAATACGCAATGGTCTGGTTTCCGGGTAAGTGACTCTAGAACCTTTGTGCACAACCTTGCGCCTAATAAGGCCCCGCAAAGCTCAAGACGAGGAATAGTTGTAGCTTTAATCGGCGCGACTTTACTTTTAGAAGCCAGTAGGTGAACACTCACTGAGCCATCCCCGGCCACGGAGCGGACGTACAGGCAAGCTCCGTATGCTTTCTCCGACGCATCAGTGAAGACGTGGAAATCAACAGCCGTAGGAGTATCACACAAGGCCCAGCGAGGTATATGAACGTTGTTAAGAAAAGGCAGAGATTTGACAAAGTACTCCCAGGATGTAAGTATGTCTCCTGTAAGCGGATCATCCCAAGAACACTGGTTTACCCAAAGTTTCTGCATAAGTATTTTCGCCTGTACTATGCAAGGCGTTACTAATCCTAGAGGGTCAAAAATTTGGGCTATGACTGACAGAATGTGTCTTTTAGTGACTACTTTTGGTAACGAGATGTCTATGCGAAACGTAAGGCTATCTTGAGTGCATCTCCAATTAAGACCCAACGTTTTAGATAGCTCGTTCTCGCTTAGATCCACACATTCTTTCAGGCATGGGTCCTCACCGACGGCTTTAAGAATTTGTTTATTATTGGACTGCCATTTGCGTAAGTGGAATTTAGCATTTTTTAGCGTATCTGTTACATTACGACACAGTGCCATAGTATCATCTATAGAATGAGAGCCAGATAGGAAGTCATCTACATAAAAGTCCCTGGCGATCGCTTCCTGCGTTTGCTTGTCACTGGACTCTTGTGATAGCTGTAAGAGGCACCGCGTACTCAGAAACGGAGCTGATGATGTCCCGTAAGTCACGGTATTAAGGGCATAAATTTTAAGCGGCTTTGAAGGGTCTGCCCTCCATAAGATCAACTGAAGTTGACGTTGTTCATCGTCCACAAGAATTTGCCGATACATTTTCTCGATGTCAGCTGACACTACATATTTATGTTGACGAAACCGTAGTAAGATGGAAAATAAGTCGTCCTGAACCCTGGGTCCTATTAATTGGATGTCGTTAAAAGATTTTCCTGATGTAGTGGCAGCTGAAGCGTCGAATACCACGCGAAGCTTAGTAGTCGTGCTAGACTCTCTTAACACGGCGTGGTGGGGCAAATAATACGACGGTAATGAACTGCAAGGCAAAGTTTCACTCATATGACCCAAAGCCTCATATTCCTCCATGAAATTTACATAGCGCTCCTTTAATAAGGAGTCCCTATCTAACCTGCGTTCGAGCGATAAAAACCTGCGCTTGGCTATCCCGAACGAGTCTCCTAAGGAATCGGGAGATTCCTTCAGAGGCACGGTAACTACGAAACGCCCGTCTTTATCTCTCTTAGTGGTTTTGTTAAAGAGTTCTTCACATGCGTTTTCGTCCGATGTGAAGTCATGTTTCGGGGATATGGTATCAAGTTCCCAGAATTTCGTAAGGGTCGTGTCAGTTTGTTTGTCGGTCAAAAACAAGCAAACTGGTTTGACAGAGGTAGGTTGATCTATGGCACCTACTAAGAGCCAACCTAGCTTTGTCTCAACGAGGAAGGGTTCATTTTTGCCTAAGATAATGCGATTGGTGCCGAGAACGTTCCAAAAGATTTTTGCCCCAAGAAGAATCTCAATGTCAGCGGGTTCGCTGTATGAAGGATCGGCGAGGCAAATTCCCGAAGGCATGGGTACGTCCGTTGCGTCAATGTATGTATAAGGTATTGGTGACGTAATTTCGGACAATATGCTGCACTTTATGTCAGTGCTATAACCCCCATCATAAGACTCCAATGTAAGAGAGCATGATTGGGTGATATTTGATTCATGCTTCTCAAGCATGGACACTGTAGTTTTGACATTTTTAATCGGCAGTTTCAGTCTCTGAGATAAGTCCTGAGTTATGTAGTTAGATGTACTGCCATTATCTAATAAGACCCTAACGCTGTGCAATTTCCCCTCACTATCGCGCACTTTGACTAGGGCTGTTGAAAGCAAGACATGTTCGGATTCCTCGGACTCATCAACATCGTGGGCATTCGCGGAAAAGGCTAAGTGTTCTGACGCGGTTTTAGGTTCCGTATGGACGTGAAGAAGTGTGTTATGCTTGGTCTTGCAATACTTGCAGTGACTAAGTTTGCACTTACTGTCGTTATGACCGGGACGTAAGCAATTGAGGCATACCTTATATTCCTTTGCCTTAAGCACGCGTTGCTCTACTGGCAAAGCCTTGTAATTTTCGCAATTGAAGACGTAATGAGCTTTATTACATAAAGGGCAAGTAATGTTATATGTTTTAGGCTTATTAACGTTACTCGCTGAAGCCAGAAGGCTTTTTGGCTTATTGTTGACAGATGTGTCCGTTCTAACCCTGTTATGCTTGGCTTCTTCTAAAGTTTCCAAAAGATTGCACCTATTGCTAAGAAACGTTACAAAATCGCTAAGTGCAGGAGGGTTTGTCATCTGATTCCTATGTTCTTCCCATTCCCTACTTGTAACTCCATCTAATTTGGCTGCCATTATGTGGATAATTAATGTATCCCAATGCTGTACGGGCTGGTCTAAAGTTGCTAAGGCATTTAAATTCTTTTTAGTGTTGTCAACAATCTGGCGCAAGGCTGTACTTGACTCTTTATGCACCTGTTCAATATTAAAAAGTGCCTGCACATGATTATTGACAAGCAACTGTTTGTTGTCGTATCGTTCACAAAGGAGTTTCCAAGCGGCATTGTAGTTATCGCCCTTAAAGTCCAAGCTCCTAATCACCAAGGCCGCGCTTCCATGAAGAGAGGCGCGTAGGTAATGAAACTTGTTAATGTTGTCGATACTTGTCTCAGAATGAATAAGGGAAACATAAATGTCTTTAAACTCCAGCCAATTCTGATAACCACCGCTAAAGTGCGGTAAATTAATTTTTGGCAACCTTACGTTGTTGTGCTTATAAGACACTATTGTTGGGCATTCATTGAAGCCTACCTCGGATTGAACCTCCCTGGCGCGTTGGCTGCGGTGCCTGTCCACGAGCTCCCGAGCGGCGGCAATCTCTTTGTAGTAAGACCGCTCGAACAGCTCGCGTTCAGCATATTGCTCGGCAGGATCCTCAGCTAGCATCTCCAATTCGCTCTGGTGAGTATCAAAAGAATCGTACGAATCATTAAGTTTTTTAATACGCATGTCTAATTCCACTAACTGCGAATCACTGAGTTGTTCACAAGTTTTCGCAGTATTTAAATAGGCGATAAACTGTGTAAGCTTAGCTTTCATTGAAGCGCGCTTCTTTATTAATTCTTTGCATCTAGCCTCGGTAGTCATTATGCAGTTATAAGAATTAAATGAAGCAAACTGGTAATTATTATAAGCGCCAAGCACTACCCTGTTGAAAAACTAATAGCAATAATTTACAATTAATTTTTATTTTTAATTTAAGGCAATAGTTGAAATGCCTGAATATATTCTATTAGCAAGGTAACAATGTAACTTTTGCCCGTGCACTTATGCAGGCGCTGATACTATTTCTCTGTCCGACACAACTTGTGCTATTGCTAAAATATTTAATGAGGCATTCAACTTTTACTATGCAATAATTATTGTAGGTATACCCACCTATTGACTATGAAAATAGATATGGAATATTTTGTGGAATGTTCGACGACTTTGCAATATGAATGTTAACTATGATAATAATATGTGAATGAAATGGATTCGTACGCAAATTGGATTACCTTTATGCTGATTTTGCTTATGCCAAATACACAAGAAATATACGTTATCTTATTGTTTACTGTATGATATGTTAGTCTTTACTGCACATACGTGTGGTTATGAATAAAATTAGTACTTAATTGTAAACAATAAGATCTCGTTGAATATGTTATTTAACGTATGTATAATTTTTTATATGTTTATTTATGTGTATGTATTTAATGCATAAGTTATGAATATAACGCGATTTAATTGTAATGGTTTTGAGATCGAAGCAATGTTAAGCAACACAATTACGCCAAAGTTTAACTTGCCGTATGCAATGTTTTTTTTTGAAAATGTTCTTTTTATTATGAAATATGAATTGAAATGAAAACCATCGAGTCTAAATAATGAATAGGAATTGGAAAGACCTCACAGTTATGCCGTCCTGATTTATGTCCAGTAGATTGCGGGCTCCTGTTCCTATTGCACTTCGGTCTCACTTTAGATGATTTTCTGCACTAGGTTCGTAATTGATTGCTTCTTGGCTCGTAGGGAGTTCGCTCGGTGTTCTTCGCGATACCTAAGTCCGTCGTAGATGTGATAGGTTTGCCGTTGCGTGACGATGCGATTTATTAGCTTAAGCGGCTAGCCCGAAGACACTGAATGGACGGATGGTGATGCTGATGATCGAAGAACTGCGCTCTCTTCGCCGGCCGACTTCCAAAAAAATCTTTGTAACTTCTTCAAATGTACTGGGTCGCTTCTCTTCTTCGGCGAGTTTAGGACCATATGTTGCGTCTAGTGCCTAATTCGTATGTTGAACCTTGGAGATCTAGACTGCTGAGTGAAATGATACTAGTGGACTGTAAACACTAAATTTATTTGCAAGTTACAAGATTAATTTTTAACGCGACGCGACATGTGTCGTTGCGCGAGCCGTTGTTTCGAATCTGACGTCCCCCCGCGGACCGGCCCCCGGGCCCGTCGCCGGCTAACCGGTCCGGTGACGTGAAGGTGGACGTCATCGCTGTTGCTTGGGTAGTTAATTTGATGCGGTGGCGGGTTTGTCGCCAACATCTCTAGAAAACAGAATGAAATCGTCATACAGACTGCCAAAGGACAGGCAAAATAAATATTTCTTTTACAAACAAATTGATTCTACAATACTACATTATATTGTGGTTATTTGTTATGTTTTTCCCACAATATATTTTTCTACCAGTAGTGATGCAAAGGACCAAATTATATTCAAAGTCATAAATATGTCAAGTTTGTCAATAAGTCATAAATAAGTGTATGTAATACAATTCTAACAATCCCTAAACCCACACTACATCCTAGCTACCGCTATTTAAATTTCACCCATAAACCCATAATTATACTCGTACTATGTAGTTTAAATAGCCATAAATATATCGGAAACGAACCTAGCTAACTACTGTGAAGATCTAATGGCTTTGTTATATAAAAATTATAAACCTTGATCAATCCTACAATTCCCTAAACCATACAAATATAGACCCTAGCCCTAACAGTTAAACTAACCAATTAATCTATCGATATAAATGCAAACTAACATCCCGGGATGTACATTTAATTTACTCGCGTAATTTCTCGATGTGCAATGAGAAATTCCTAGGCTACAGCTAACTAAGACGAGTGGAGACACCTCGATTTAGAACTGACCCCCTATTTCTCCACGTGGACCAGCATCAGCGATAGGGTTTGGGACAGCCGATGTAGGTCGGGAAAAAGGTAATGGGATAGTTGGTCTAGAATCTGGCTTTTTTAAGAAGTCTAGGTGACAACCCAAATTGTCCAGACCCCAGGGGTTAGAACCTGTCCTTGTAAACCCAGGAACTGTCAGGGACCCACCTGATATTATCAAGATGCACAGTAGGAGAATTAAGACTGTCGTTGTCACCGTAAGGTACCCGCCCTATCTCTCCATCTGCCCAGTACTGTACTGGATCGGAATTAGTTCTCTCTACCCCATAAGTTATTTAAGAAAGCTGAGAGATAATTGCAAAACTAACTTTAAAATAATATATAAAGTACTCCAACCAAAATCATTCCAGTGCTAAATATCACTAAAATAATCCAGGTCAAAACACTATATATATTAAGCACAATTAAAGGTGACTGTCCATTTGTGACTGCCGCTGCACTGCAGTTGCGACGTTACGCGGTCCAGCACTACTGTAGCAGCACGACTGCTGCTGTTGCGGCGTGCAGTCGCGACAGCGTTCGTTGATGGCTTGTCAATGTCAAGTCATATAATGTCAGACGTACAAATAAAATACTTATTTTATTTTTGTATTTTTTACGAGAAGAAGCGAGTGACGATAATGCTACATGTTACATGAAAAAGAAGACCAGTTTGCCTTTCTACAATAGTCAGAGTCCGACGAAGGCAGCTACGCAATATTAATAAAAAATCTGATATTTAATGGTGATCGTTTATTCAGGGAATATTGCCGATTAAATGAAAAGCAATTCAACATTGAATGAGACTTAATAATTGACGAAATACAACCAAATTCCTCAAATGAAATTAATGCAGAGGAAAAATATTATTCTTAACATTAAGGTAAGATCACATTGTGAAATTTTCTTCCCCATCCTCTTGCCTGAATCCGTGACCACCGCACACAGCAAGCCGACGCAAACGGGACTCATGTAGCTCGTGATATATACTACTTAATCCACCTGCATCAAGTATAGGTACCTACTCGGCCGTCAGAAACGTGCGGCTGGATTTAGAAGTCTGTGATAAACGTCCCCTCAAAACCATGCCAGGTAGGCTCTTTATCAGGTCTTTCATTGATTTCTGCAGTGATTCGTGGGTTCCGGAGATGGCGATGCGACACGTAACAATAAATTATCCAATGGTGGGCAGACAGTCGTTCCGTATTAGCAAAATATTACTGATTTATCTTTCTAAGTATGCATATTAAGCCAATTTTACTTTCTTTAAGGACCTAACAGTGAAGTATGATGAATAAAATAATTTGTAAGAGCTATAAGTAATTGCGCAATTTACACTTCATATTGTCCAGTTTCGTATTTCAAACTGAAACACAAATTTAAATCTTATAATTCCTCTCGTGTTGCAGGTGTCCCACTCTTCATGATATGACCGCACCATCCATATAAAACTTGACGGGCGAGACAAGAAATCCTTAAGCTATTTCCCTCACCTTGGCCGATAGAAAGAACTTTTAATAAATTAATTTGAATAATAAATGGTTTCCTCGTGTTGGTGTAATGAAAAATTACGTGTTGCACTGTAACAAAGTTTGTTTAACCCTCATGCCTTGAGATCCCCGTAACTGTCAATATTCTAAATTTTAAACCATTCGCTTCTCTCGTAGTTCAATTTTGTATCCTTTCGTACGTTTGGGTATCAATACCATGAGATATTAAACAACATCTTTGCCCCTTGTAATAAAAATTAATGATTGCTTCTTTTATTTAGCTCAGGAATGGCTTTGCAATGACAAAATGAGAAAGTGTCACCATAAACGACATTATATAATTATAGTTTGTCAAAGGACTGTCTCATTTCAAACATTAGATGACCAACTATACTATGATATTACGACTAGAGTTGCCAGGAATATTCGCAACTATTCGGTATTCGGCCTATTCGGCCACTTTGCCGAATATTCGGTATTCTATTTGCCTCTCTATCGCTCGTGCCCTGTCGAGCTTATAGGCCTTATGGCTATCTTCACAAAACTACGAAAAAATATAAGAACAGTTTATATAATGAATTTATCATGAAATGTTAAAAAAATCACATAGGAAAATATAGAGACTGTCTCAATTGAAACAGACAGAGAGAATCATATACTATCTTTGTCTTGGGCTAGTATATGAAATATAGTATATATATATATATAGTATAGGAAATGGATGAGTAGTTTTGTGGTTGTTCTTATTTACTGACAAATTGGGTTTGCCCTTCGAGCAACACGGAAAGGAGTCGGCATTCGCACTATTTCCCCTCTGTCGAGGTACAAGATCAATTGTGCATGCATACAACTAGCGCGGTACGTACAACACACACCTCGTGTTGCACACAATAATTGTGTAATGCGCTCTTTATTATAAAGAGATCGAGGTGTGCAAGACTTGTCTTTGACGTGTGTCATTTTCTATTTATTTGTGTCATCATTAGAGATTGGATTTTGTAAGTAGTGAGTGAGAAGTGCGACTGTGTGCACGTTTTCCTCCGTAAAAAATGGCAGAACGATTTATACGGTAAGATAACGCTTGGGCTCCTCCCTTCCGACGTGTCGGAAGCCGGTGTTGCTCGAAGTGTTTGCCAGACTATAGTTAACTTCCGAATTTGACGCTCTCTTTTCGGACCTATCATTCTAGTTTCCTGACTGGCTCTGTGACATGGCTCAATCTATGAGGATATTAATATTGTCTTCGGTTACCGCGATAGTTACTCATGAAATAAAACTATGAAAACGGATTATATCGCGTATATTGAATTTATAATACATCCCGACGTTTCGAACTCTTTACAGCGTTCGTGGTCAACGGGTGACTGAGGAAAAATTACAAAATGCAAAAATACCCACATACTAAAATAATGAACAATCATAGACTACAAACTTTAAGGCTGGTTGTACATGCAAAATCGGTTCATAAGGCTAGTTATACACTATAATTATTTTTCAAGTAAAGATATATATATATACGCGATAAAAATAAACTATGCCGGCTCCAGTCGAGCGCAGGCCTGCCATTCTGCCTTTTGTCAGGGGGGTCACGGACAGGATCAGCCACATCTTAAAGCGTGCTTCTATAAAAACATATTTCAAGCCAATGAAGAAGATGTCACAATTCCTGAGGCCTGTAAAATGCAATACCCCTCTACAGACTGCAGGAGTGTACAGGCTGGACTGTGAGTGTGGCCTATCATATGTCGGGCAGACGAAACGGAGCATTTCCACTCGGGTGAAGGAACACATAGCTGATGTCAAGCACCGTCGACCTAGGTCTGCTGTCTGTGAGCATGTCATGGATAAAGCCAATCACTCAATCAAGTTTGATAAGCCTCTGGTTCTTGCCAAGGAGAAGCGTAACATACCCAGAATGCTGCGCGAGGCCATTGAGATTAAGAAATATCCAAACTTTAATAGGGAAGATGGCTTTTCTCTTCCACCAGCTTGGGATCCTGTAGTCCACCTGATAAAGGAGCAAGCGAGACATAGACTGTGAGACCGTAGTGTTGGATGATGCTGGACATTCTGATGTTTTGAAAAGATGTGTCCCGCCGAGTTTGTTGCCGGTCCCATATTGGGATACCCTCCTACAATTTAGGAGGGAATTAAATCTTCTCGGGTCCGTGGTGTAGGGTTGGAGCCGGCATAGTTTATTTTTATCGCGTATATATATATATCTTTACTTGAAAAATAATTATAGTGTATAACTAGCCTTATGAACCGATTTTGCATGTACAACCAGCCTTAAAGTTTGTAGTCTATGATTGTTCATTATTTTAGTATGTGGGTATTTTTGCATTTTGTAATTTTTCCTCAGTCACCCGTTGACCACGAACGCTGTAAAGAGTTCGAAACGTCGGGATGTATTATAAATTCAATATACGCGATATAATCCGTTTTCATAGTTTTATTTCTATGAGGATATTATCAAACGGAGCCGCCACGTCTGTAATTTGCGGTACAAAAACGTATGCCAATTTTTGCGGGGGAGGGAAACGTCAAATGTATACGTAACGTCAAAATAGCCATGTCAGATAAACGTCAGTCCATACATTGTGTATGACCATTGGCCGACTATTTTCGACAGAGGGGAATGCCAATGGCTACTCCGTTGTGTTATATCCTCCTAGGGCTCAATATAGATTAGCAAAAAAGTTTACAGTAGGTACAGTCGCCATCGGATATATCGGAGCGACCGAGGTGCTAAAAATATCTGAACATGCACTCTAGCGCCTTGACAATAAAGGCGTGTTTAGATATGTGTGAGCTCCTTGGCCGCCCCGATATATCTGCGATATATGGCGACTGTACCATCGGAATTCTTTGTCCGTGGGTGTAATAAGCTCCTTAGAACGTAGTGGTTATATCCTCTTTGCTTAGAACTACTAATATCTGTGACCAAAGACATTTCAGTGCAGGTGACAGATTTGACGTGCGGTCTGCAGCCGCAGTTGCAATAATACACCAAATACGCAAAAATGGCCATGCTACGTGCGGTCGGTCTTGTCATTCATTTTACTATGGAAATTGACAATAACACCGACGTGTCGGAGCAGTAGTGCAGCTGCGGTCGGGAAAACGTTAAAATCACCATATTACGTGCAGTCGATATCGTCATTCATTTTACTATGGAAATTGACAATAACACCGACGCGTTCAGGCCGCTGCAGTAGTGTCGGAGCAGTAACGCAGCTGCGGTTGCAAATGGACTGTCACCTTTAAACATAAATTAATAAATTGCACTATGAACCAAACATGACTTTACAACCTTTAATAATATATTGATTTGTAAATTAAACTTCACCAATATATTTACATTCACTAGCACTTGTCTGGGCACAAATCAACAAATACCTAATAATTACAATTCACTAAATAGTTTATAAATGACTTTATAAAAAAAAAAAAAAATGACACTATGAACAAAACAAACTTTACAATCTTATTAAGTCTATTGATTTATAATTTAGACCTCACTAGTATTATATCAAACACTAGCGCTTGTTTAAACCACAAACCAATAAAACAATTAAACCCACTAAATAAACACAATCTAAAATGCACTTCTCTAAAAATATTCAAGTTAAACCCCACAATAGATTATTCCATATTATGTTCCAATCCGAACTCTACCAGCATCATAAGATACTAGCAAAATCCAGACCAGGTCACAATATAGGCAACCTAACCTAACCTAACCTACACGAGAACTTTTTCCGACGCTCTCCGAATGGCCACCAGAATTCCCCGCAAAGGGGTTTTATGAAATCCCTTCCCAGATCCCGATTTCCCCGCTCTAGCAAACTCCTTGCACCCCATTGGTAACACCTAAACCAATCCTGAATTTCATGATTCCGTACTATCCTATACAAATTACTCTTTATTTCCTAATTAACATAAGGTCCAAATTGACCTACTTAATGGGTGTAGCCAAAACTATTCCTTCTCGTCGGTGGGATGTCTTTAATTTTTTTATTCTAAACGTCTTTGTTTTTCTATATAGACACATATTGTAGGGATACGCCCTTTTTTAATTCTTAATAATATGGTTCAATTTTGCATAGAATATTTTACAGTCATAACTTAACTTTTATCGTTACCGTGAAATCCGAGTTGGTATTTTAAACAAACACTTGAAATTAATAACCAAACTAACTTTGCACAAAAATTTATAACGCAAAAAGCTTTATGACATTGAAATAAAGTTCAAATTATTTTAAAAATAAGTTTCTTAATATATTGGTTTACTATATCAGCTAAACTCTCCAAGTGGTGTATCTAGAATTTCAAATAGCAAGGTCCACTTAAGATATGAAAAGAAATATAGTTGTTTGAATTACCGTGAGACACAAGAATGGAATTTAACCGACTTAAAATAGAACAATATTATGTTTACATATAATGCTAACATGGAAAGGGAGCCTCTGACATGTTACAACATGACACTTCGACTCGGCTCGGGTGATCGCGTCGTTTCAAATGTCTACTGTAATAATGTAAATTAACGTCTTACGAGATAATAACATGTTGTTAGATGTGACGTTGTTAAGGACTCGTACATTTCCTTTTGACGTGATAACGTCTTATAAATCGATGAACACCGGTAGCATGCACGAAAAAGTGTCACGTTGTGGACAGATCTCCATTGGAAGGTTACGGCCTTTTCATCAATGTTTTCTTATGAGGTTATCACGCAAAATTATCGCCCGTAAACCGACTTTTTTTATACCACGTCGGTGGCAATTAAGCATACGGCCGACTTTACAGACAACCATTTTTTTTTAATAAACCAATTATTTTCTGTATAAATCAGTATTTTAATATTGTTGTTCTACTTATTCCCCATTTTTTTGTGTTTTATTGATATAATATGAAAAACTGACAATTTTAACCAATTATCAAATAAAAACTTTGGTAGCATTGTCAAACTTGAATTAGCAGTCGGGACACCAAGACACGATAATTTTGGATTATATTATAAAGATAAAAAGATGATGATGATCGAACTTAAACTTTCGTAAGTAGTTACATCAAATTGTATTAACATTGAGCAAATGTTTGCTACCGTGACCGCTGCTCATGCACTGTTAGTATTTAAAAATTGGAGACGTAGGCTTCCAAAACATGTCGCGCAGATGGTGATGATGATGTTTCAAAATTAGCAGAAATACAAGTCATTGTGAAAGTCGAGAACAGGTTACCAAACTTTTGATGCGATTGTTTGAATTCACACTAAAGAGCCCTTGTTTCCTCCATCTAATATATTTTCATTATCATAGCGTATGTAACAATGCATTAAAAAAATCTGCTATCCTGGAATACTGTTGCAAATAGAGATATTTATTTTACAGGTCGCGTTCTTTATCGGTAACAATCTAATTGTTCTATATCTAGACTTTTTTAAGCTATAAGAGAATGGTAGATATTTTTGA
The DNA here is from genome assembly GCF_947568885.1 of Cydia strobilella. Taxonomy (NCBI): domain Eukaryota; kingdom Metazoa; phylum Arthropoda; class Insecta; order Lepidoptera; family Tortricidae; genus Cydia; species Cydia strobilella. The sequence continues at coordinate 743,161 of NC_086052.1, forward strand.
CGCATAGTCTGATCCGCTAATTTTGATGCTGACTGTATTTATATTGACAACGTAAGGACTTCACTTCCCACGCCCGGAAGTTCTGTGTTACCTTTTAAAAAATAAACCAAATCATAACAATGCTTCTACGTGTAAATTCCCGGTTCGTTTGTTTCCAATCGTCATTGAAACGCAGTCAAAAATAAAAGCCCCAAAAACAAATACAATGGAGCCAACAAATTATTGTTATCACTCAAAATGGAGGCTTATTGTATTTACCTATCACTTCAACTGGAACGTCGTATGTACGTTAAAACTGTGATTACATATGACGTTTTGATTTCAAGCGTATCCTTAGATGAAACACTATTTCAAAATCAAAAGGTTCTACCATCGCGTGGAAATGCGTTGACGTCTGACGCTTCGAGACTAAGTTTCGGAGCAGTTTTGAAACAAGAACGTCGTATGTCAGTGAGAGGTGGGTGAAATTTATGGCGTTATGGTTTTCTAAGGTTTTGGATGGAGGCACTCAATTTAATTGTTCACAAATTGGCAGAATCAAGAACGGGGGCCTGGAGGGAATGCTTTGATCAGATGGATTCTCAACGCTGACGGATACAGATTATTTTAACCTATTTTGATGATAGGTTTTATGTTTAATTGTGTTGCTGTTGTTTATATAAAATATTGCTTAATAGATTTATTTTTACGACTGGAAACTAAACAAATTCCGTTGATATTTACAAACCGACCTGTGGCTAGGTGTAACAATAGCTAGCCATACATGCACGGATTTGCCCGTCAGATCTGCCTGAAAGATGTGTCTGGCGGACACATCCGTCAATGTGTGGTGAGAAATAGACATAGATGGGCAGCGGACGGGCATCCGACGGGCAAATCCGTGCGTGTATGGCTAGCTGATACATATTCCCATAAGTCCCAATTTTTGAAAGTAGTAACAAAATATTTTGCTACAGATAAGCAAAGATTTTCAGTGTATGCCTTAAGACAACCAGCGTAGTAGCGCTTGAAACCTCCACATGTCATTAAAATTTCTCCCCGTTTACACGCGAGAAAGCACTATAGACAGAATAGATAGCAGAAACAATGCAACCTCGTGCATTGTTAACGATCAGCGGCCTAGCCAAGATGATGAGATTGCACTACTGCGACAACGAAACGCTATATTTATCTCTATCACTCTTAAATATTAGTGCGATAGAGAGACAGATAGCACTATAGGTAGAATAGATAGCTGAAACAATGCAACCTCGGTGCATTGTTAACGATCAGGGCCGCGAAAGGTCACGTTCGCGGTTTAACGTTCAAACTTGACTGTTTACGTCATGATACTTAGTAAACTTTGTTAATGAATATAAAATCACATTTACAATCGGGTCTAGCGCAAAATTTATTTTGTTACCTTTATTTACCGACGTTTTGACACAGGTTTCACTGGTCGTGGTCGGCTAACAAAAAAAAGTTGGCTAAAGTTGTCTCCACTGAACCACAGGGCGGACACGCTATACATCAAAAATCACTTGCGTTTCCATGTGTGAACGGCACGTTCGTACACGCGTCACGCGTCATAGTGTGAGTAAGTTTAAAAACAGTACTGAGAGCACGCCAGAAGTCCGCCAGATTTCTGTCGCGGGGCGAGGTAATTCGAGTCGGGGCGGGACGGGGCGTGGCCGTTCTGTATGATAATACTATTACTTATTCTGTGACTGAACTGAACGCCATTATTATCCTCGAGTTGTTCGAGAGGCGATTGAAGTCAAGAAACACCCCAGAAATTTTAACAGGGAAGAGGGATTTAATTTATCGGCAGCTTGGGGACCGGTGATCCAGAAGTTAAAGCCAAGGGATCTATCTTCGGATGTGTGCGTGGATGTTGTGTGTTGCGTGTCGGATTATTGACAATAATTAACATTTATGTGTAGTGGGTGGTTTAAAAACCGGCCAAGTGCGAGTCGGACTCGCGCACGAAGGGTTCCGTACCATTACCATTACGTAAAACAGGAAAAAAATCACGTTCAGGTATTTGTTGTTATAGCGGCAACAGAAATACATCATCTGAGAATAACTACTTATCAAGCAGATAAGTTATAACAGAAGCAGATCGATATTGGTTATTATGTTGACAGTTTGTGAATTATTTGCTGAACAAGAGTGCTTTGCTCGATTATTTTTTATTGCCAGAAAAAAAAATTGTATGCTGTCCAAATGAATTATTAGCAATTTTTTTGCAGATCAGTTTTAAAAACTGCTGATCATTTAATTACTTCCCGCAATGAGGATATAATAAGATAGAGCGGTACTGTCATAGTAAATTTTGTAACCACCGTAAATTCACTGCCATCTATCGACATACTTTAAAACTAAAAATGAAGATTTATAAAAATACGTTAAAATGTATTTAAATATGGATAAATGATTTTTTCATTTGCATTAATTATTTTTATATGATTTTGACCCATGTTCTTCCACTGGTATGCGTTTAAATTATAAATAACAAACGAGACAGTCAACGCCCTCTATACGAGAGTTGGCCAAAACTAGTGGCGCCATCTGATCGAGAATCAGATTTTCTTGATTATCGAGGCACGTTTTTTCCTTAGACTGTATACATCTATTACGGAGTTATATCTATCTGTGCTTCCCGTTTTAGATGCTTTTCCAAGTCATTGTCACTGACAGGTGACAGCAGGTTGTCATTTGGACAACAGAATATCGAGAGCATGGAGACTGTATAAAGGAGCCAAATCTCTATGTATGAAAAGTGTCCATCAAAAACAGTAATTAGGCGGCGCCACCATACACCGAAATACTACCAAAAACAACCTACGTAATTTGGTCGGGTTATTTGTTGCCTTATATGGTTCATGTTATACTCATGTCCCAGAGCCTAACTAGCGCCACCGGAGAGATTAGGAACTATTATTTAAAGCTTAACGCGGTCACTTTTACAACGATTCTGCCATAAGAGATTGCGATCCTTTCTATACCATCCATAATCGAGAGCTATAAAATCTTTAGCAACGTTTTGACGTTTCAATAATTGTCATTTTCTATAAACAACTGTCAAATGGCTCCCTGTACCTTTCCCCGACTATAGTAAAATACCGGCCAAGTGCGAGTCTGACTCGCGCACGAAGGGTTCCGTACCATTACGGAAAAAAACAGCAAAAAAATCACGTTTGTTGTATGGGAGCCCCATTTAAATAATAATATTATTCTGTTTTTGTACTTGTTGTTATAGCAACAGAAATACATCATCTGTGAAAATTTCAACTGTCTAGCTATCACGGTTCATGAGATATAGCCTGGTGACAGACAGACAGACGGACAGATGGACGGACAGCGGAGTCTTAGTAATAGGGTCCCGTTTTTACCCTTTGGGTACGGAACCCTAAAAAGTGACCGCAACATATTTTTTATTAGTTCAGAAACCACATTTTCTCTTAAATTCTGTGTAAAATTTCGAGCTCACACTAATCCGATTGGCTGCGGCAATCTCATTAAGCTGCAGCCTAAAACCTAATTCACTAACAGCGACTCTTAAAGGTGCATCCACACCGCAGTTAACTTGTGAGGAGTAAGTAGTAGTAGTAGTAGTAAACAAATAATAAGATGTACAAAGGCAGATCCCTCAAAGGGATAAGTTCCCTTTGAGGGATCTCTTCCAGTTAACCTTTGAGTAGATGAGAGGAGAAAGTGAAAAGAGGGTGACAAATGTAGCAAAATGTACAACAAGGTACCAGAAAGATAAAGGATATAAATACATACAAAATTAATAGGATAAACATATAATATATTACACAAAAAGGAATGGGGAAAATACACTAAAAATTGGAAAGAAGTAGAAAATATAAAGCAACATACAATACAAATATAGGCACATTAATCAATCAGATAACCATAGCTTCTTTAACCTCTCCTTGAACGACGCAAGCGATTGCGCCTGTCTGAGCGAAACAGCTCATTCCACAGCTTCACTGAACGCACTGCGAAGGACTTGTTGTATCCACGAGATTTGTGAGAGATTTGTAAGTGTGGAGCAACACTGCAACGATAAGTAACTAGGTAAGTTATCTATGTTACCGTGTTGCACAGTGTTGCTTCACAAAAGTTAACTGCGGTGTGGTACACCTTAACTGACTATCGGTGGACCTTCCGTCTTTGTAATAAGCGAACTAACTTGCGGATGTGAATTATTTAGGAATATAAATAAGTTTTTTGTCAAAAATTTCATTTTCGATACAAGCTTTTATCGCCGACTGTACTTTTCTTTCAACAGGCAACTAGTCATCGCGACAATTCTAACAAACCCAAACACAAATAGTTTGCTTTGTTTGACCACAAAGTTCCTATAGCCACCTCCTGTGTCCATCACCAGATCATCTCGATGGTACTATATTGTATTGTCATCCAGTTTACATATGTATGCAAATTTTCAGCTTCATCTGAAACCAGGAAGTGGGTCAAATTTAACTTGCAAGATTTGACCTGTACAAACATAGGCACATTGCAAGTTAAATAGAAGCTTGTAATAAGCCCGAATGGTGCTTTATTAAAAGCACGTCGAGCAAAACATAAACTGATTGTACTTAAATCTAAAATCCTCTCAAAAATAAAGCTTAGAAACACTGGTTATCTAAACACAATTTAAAGTACGGGCAAGGCGGCAACTACTTACTGGTATCATAGAGTAACTTATACTAGAGCGGTACTGTCATAGTAAATTTTGTAACCACAGTAAATTCACTGCCATCTGTCGACACACTTTAAAACTAAAAACGAAGATTTATAAAAATACGATAAAATGTATTTAAATATGGATAGATGATTTTTTTTATTTGCATTAATTATTTTTATGATTTTGACCCATGTTCTTTCACTGATATGCCTTAAAATTGTTAAATAACAAACGAAACCGTCAAAGCCATGTATACGACAGTAGGCCAAAGCTAGTAGCGCCCTCTGATCGAGAATCAAATTTTCTTGATTTTCGAGGCACGTTTTTTTCTTAGCCTGTATCCATCTATTACGGAGTTATATCTATCTTTGCTGGTATTATAATAACATACGTTTTTAAAAATTAAATCGAAAATATTTCCAAAAATAAAGGTTGAAACACAAGTGTAGCATAAATAAAAATAAACCGGCATGGTACTCTCCTTAGAGATAGTTTAGAGGAAATAAGGTAAAATAAATAAACCGCATCATGAATGATGAATTACAGTTTTATAGCACGTTGAGCAAAGCTACAACTATTACTTACTCGTCTTTCTAAAATTCGCGTTTTTAAAATCAAATCTGAAATGCTCTAGAAACGAGGGTGTAAAATTAATAAAAATAATCCCGCACGATCTCTTTAAAGACGATTTAAGACACGTGCACTGTAAAACTGCAGCTAACGACACAAAATGACCTGCAAGCAAACACTGAAATACGAGACAGAAAATGCAAAGAACACTGGGTTTTACTGAGTGAAGATTGTGGCTGGGAAACCTGCGGTTTGGGTGATACCACTTATGGAGGCATACCGACAATCGCGGTAGCTAAACTACGGAGGGCATAGTAACTATGTTAGATTGTTACCTTCTTACACTAGCGATTTGCGGGAGAGACGAAAGCGAGGCAAGCGCGCAGCGAACCGATCGTACTACGAGCGCGCAACGAATTCGTCGCGAACTGATATACTAGGAATTTTGGAATTTGGTTGTGTTGTTTGGACACCTCAGTACCAAGTCCATATTGATCGCCTGGAAAGGATCCAAAATATTTTTTTTAAATCACTTTGTTACAGGACGGGTAATTACTTCGAACGCACTTCGTCAGCAGCGAAGCATTTTTGTGTTCCTTCCCTCTATAACCGAAGACACTACTTAGATGTAATGTTCTTGTTTAAAATTCTTAAAGGTGTGATAAAATGTCCGAATCTCTTAGAATTAGTCACTTTCAGTTGTCCGCACCAACCCCTACGTTCTAGACCTCTATTTCATATCAGCTTTGCCCGCAAGAATTACGCTCGGCACACATTTTTCAGACGAGTCCCAAATTATTATAATAAGCACCTACATGACATTGATCCTTTTCACACTTCCCTGTCTAGTCTTAGAATGAAACTTAGACATAAGTTGTTTTAATATGTCAAGTATAAATATAAATAAGTAAATGTATAAATGTAACTTTCCGGCTTTCCGGTAGGACAACCGTAGGCTCATGTTTTTCTTTTATCTCCTTTTTATCTTTGCTGTTTGGTGTGTATGTTAACATTATGTACTTACTAATGAACCTCCAGGTCTGTTTTCTTAAGTATGTTAAGTACATTTGTACTTCAAACCCATTTGTATATGTGACTGTTTGTGTTCTAAATAAAGTAAAAAAAAAAAAAAAAAATATTAGCAAATTCGGTTGAAAATTCCTTGCACGCTCGCGGTGAAATTGTCAAAAAGCACTTACCGGCGCGAATTTTTCGAACCGCCTGCCTATTGTTAGTATCCAGTTAAATATAATTAAATTATCTTCCATTAAATGGCGACTAGGCGAGCAAAAAATTTTTAAACAACACTCAATGATATATTATTTTTATATGAAAAACAACTTTTTATACAACTTTCGAAGTACGTAACGTGTATGTATACTTTTATTTACGCATGCAGGGGTGTGTCAAACGAAATAGATTTGAAGTGAAGTTCGTTCATAATACCAAAGATAGATATAACTCCGTAATAGATGGATACAGTCTAAGGAAAAACGTGCCTCGAAAATCACGAAAATTTGATTCTCGATCAGATGGCGCCACTAGTTTTGGCCAACTCTAGTATAGAGGGCGTTGACTGTTTCGTTTGTTATTTATAAATTTTATAATTTAAACGCATACCAGTGAAAGAACATGGGTCAAAATCATATAAAAATAATTAATGCAAATAAGAAAATCATTTATCCATATTTAAATACATTTTAAAGTATTTTTATAAATCTTCATTTTTAGTTTTAAAGTATGTCGATAGATGGCAGTGAATTTACAGTGGTTACAAAATTTACTATGACAGTACCGCTCTATCTTATTATATCCTCATTGATAATACCTAGTGGATCAAATCGCTCACTTCATAGCCCCAAGAAACTCAGATAGCTCAACAAAAGTCGACATTTGTATCCTGCCAAGCACCGAGATATTCAAATATAGAAATTGTACTGAGAATGTAAAATGAGGACATTGCGAGTTGGCATTTTAAAAGCTGCCTTGTGCGATCATTGTTTAACTTTATGTTCTATCTCTTATCTTCTATAATTATATCAATTTAAGATATTTGAATATGAATATTTTTCTAGTAAGAATATAAGCAGAAAGATAAATTTATGCTAGAAAATTCCTTGTATTTACATCACTAAGTTAAAGTGTAAAGCTTCTAATTTATAACATTACTCTCACACTGATTATTCTCAAGGACCTACTAAGATCTAAAGCACTAGTACGTAAGACCTGCATACCTAATAGTATATGCATACTCACAAATCATTTACTAAATGGATACTGTGAAAGGGAATTAAGTCCAAGGCCTGAACTTAATTTCAGTTTCAAGTTACGCCATTTTTTGTTGTTACAACCTTTTCCACCCACTTTGAGGCGTGCCTAGCTTATGAATGTAATAGTATTGGAAATACAATACACACATTCACAAGTAAAATATACAACATCTCTACAATACAGTGATGCATTTTATAAAAAGAACTCATCATCTGGGGGCACGCCCGTGCCCCCGCCAAGACGAGACAAAGGGCAAAAGGCAGTGCATATCTTTTCTCGGCACGTTTCGCCGTATTTTCGATTATACTTACCGTGAAAAGATACCAACCTAATAGGACCGTTAAAGGGTTAAATAAAACAAATTCATTCGCACAGATAAAAAGCATTTCTAAAAGCCCTTAGCGTCAAAGGTGCATTATGTGGCAACTGTGGAAATATACAGTATATTTGAGTTACTCTAAATAACATGATGACAGCCTTAAGCCACTGAAATTTACATTTTCATTTTAAATACTACATTTTGTAAGCGCTTCGCAGTTTGTGGTAAGCTAAGCCTAATATATTAGCCATGCATTTTAATATACGAGCAAAAACTTGGCAGAGATACTGCGAAGACAATGCATCCATTACTTGTATAAAATATACATGCACAAAACCAGACTTTTTCAAGCCATAAATTTCAGAATTCTTGTTTGAAATAGGTGGCCTGTTAGGCTTTTAAAATAGAGTAGTTGACACATGTTAAATTTTATAACTTAATCTAGTTATATAGATAGAAAATGAGTAAATTATGACAATAAATTGGAAACTTAAAAAATATATGGGAATAATAAAAAAATACAAGACCTCAGTTTCGAGAAATCATTTTTTTTAACTATCAAAGGAAAAAAATAACGGTACCATTCGATTCCTTACATTTTATTAATTTAATTGTAATCTAATCAAAATCAATACATAAAAACAACTTAAAATTTCCATTAATCTAAACAAACAGAAATACAATTTGAAAAACCTTAATCTACTTACAAACGTTACAAAACTCTTAACCTAAATGAAGAAAGTAGGTATTTAAGAACCGGAGTCGGGTTACTGTTATTGTTTAAAATAATTATTTAGCTTTTTTTAGGTATTTTTTAATGTTGGTTTGGTTTGGAATGAAACGACAACACTATTTTCTACTTTGCAATTTTCTGGACGGTGCACTTAGTATGGCCGTCGCCGAGTATTTGTATTAACTATTAAGACTGTGGTTTTGCATAAAATGAGACTTAACAGATAATTTTAAATAAATTTGCATTTTATGAACCTGTTTGTTCAAAGCTACGGTTATTAATGATGCGGTTACCGACGACAACAACAACCACTTTTAAAGAGAGCTTTAAAAACAGACCACCTGGAAATTGCATTAAAAATATTTCACTGAAAATATTTCACGGGTGTAGATAAACATGACGAACAGGAACATGAGCATATTGGTCGCTGATCATTGCCCTGCTTAGTGTCCTGCTCTCAACGATCTATTGTAAACGAGATATAAACGGGGATAGACTCTGGTTCAAATCAGCTTCGGCTACCGCAGGACTTTATTATGTAAATATTTTTTGCAGAAAGCGTAGGGATGGACGTATGTCCACGCTTTTTGCGAACAGAATAATGTCAGAGAATAAAGCCACATTACAGGCTAAAATACACCGGGCCCAAAGAGCTTGAAGAGCACTGATGAAGTTTTTGTTGGATATTCCGTGGACTACTCAATGAAATACCATATTAAAGAAAGCAAAATATATTGTGCATCCGCACAGGCAAACGAATACAAGAGAAGTGACATCTGTCTAGAAGACTTATTATTCTATATAACCAGAGTTTATACTGGAACATATATACGAACACCATGTAGATATCATTGTTCTAATTATATTAGTTCCAACAGTTTTCACATTCGTCACGTCCCTCAATCATGAGGATACGACAAAGTAGAAGATGTTTTTTGGAATATATGACAATTTTCTATTTTTTTTCTGTTTCTCCACCAGGATCTCCAGTATCTCCACCACGACCCGTACAGGCTGAGTATACCTAATCAGCTTTGGGAAAGTTCTACAGTTCATGAAACACCAAATTTATTTCCAGTCCTTATTTTCCAGTGGGTACCTATTAATTTAATTAAATGTTGCAATAGCAGTAATATAATTAAAGTGGATGCGATATAATATTATCGTGTTTAATGAGGAGTGAGCATTCACCGCAAAATGAGAAGCAAAAGCGGAAGTTTTGCATAAAAATGTTGAACAGTAGTTTTTAAAATTTAAATGAAATATGAAACCGATGATGTGAAATTAAAATTTAAGAACTTTTTATCAGCAGCTTAATATACTAGACGTAAACAATTCTTGTATAATAAAATATGAAATATGTATTTTTATCTTATTACTATGTCTTTTGTATGTTACTTATAACATAGAGTAACTTATACTAGAGCGGTACTGTCATAGTAAATTTTGTAACCCCAGTAAATTCACTGCCATCTGTCGACACACTTTAAAACTAAAAATAAAGATTTATAAAAATACGATAGAATGTATTTAAATATAGATAAATGATTTTTTTTATTTGCATTAATTATTTTTATGATTTTGACCCATGTTCTTTCACTGATATGCGTTAAAATGGTTAAATAACAAACGAAACCGTCAACGCCATCTATACGACTGTAGGCCAAAACTAGTAGCGCCCTCTGAACGAGAATCAAATTTTCTTGACTTTCGAGGCACGTTTTTTCCTTAGACTGTATCTATCTATTACGGAGTTATATCTATCTTTGCTTATAATAATAATTTTGTTGCTATTTTTGTTACCTACCTGTCGAGATTGTTTCATCGGATGGTACAGGGTTTGGATACGGAGCCCTAAAAAGGATACATCTCACTTAGTGATAAGCAGTTGCCATAGCATATAGACGTTTGTAACTTCAGAGGTGTCACATATCTTCTCGCCAAAACCGTCATATAACGTACGTTTTGTAATAATAGGTATGTGTCGTTGGTAATAAAATAGTTGCTAATAGTAAATACTTTATCGCTTGCCACAAAGATAGATATAACTCCGTAATAGATGGATACAGTCTAAGGAAAAAACGTACCTCGAAAATCACGAAAATTTGATTCTCGATCAGATGGCGCCACTAGTTTTGGCCTACACTCGTATAGAGGGCGTTGACTGTTTCGTTTGTTATTTATAATTTTAACGCATACCAGGGAAAGAACATGGGTCAAAATCATATAAAAATAATTAATGCAAATAAAAAATCATTTATCCATATTTAAATACATTTTATCGTATTTTTATAAATATTTATTTTTAGTTTTAAAGTGTGTCGACAGATGGCAGTGAATTTACTGGGGTTACAAAATTTACTATGACAGTACCGCTCTAGTATAAGTTACTCTATGCTTGCCATAATGACGCTTTAACAGGTTATTTGTGTAAAGGTACAGCAAATATCATCCTTATGGTAAGCGAAAAAGTGGGATCTTTGACTAGACTTCGACACATGTTATGAGATAATTCGGATATTTTTGTCTTTTAATCAAATCTGTATAAAAAAAATAGATATAAAAAAAACAAATCTGTAGTATCTGCTATTCTTAATCTGCGCCCGCAGGCCAATCACGAAGACCGCTGCTTAAGCACATCGTAAAACTTAATGAAAAAACTTATGAAGTGGCAGATCACTCGCAATTGTAGCCAGATTGCTGCAACTTTGTTCCGTGGAACCTTAGAGGATATAACCAAACGGAGTAGACATTAACAGGCGTTCCCTCCGTTGAAAGGTCGAAAGGCCCCTCTGTTGAAAATAGTCGGCCAATGGCAAGGGCCTGACACTCATTCATAGAGAAAGATAGTCTTATTGCGATTCCTATATTATTGAAAACAAAGAAACAGAATCGAATAATATGTACGAATAATCATTTAATTATAATAATTGAATAATAAATATGTAATATTTTCAAGCTTTTCTTTGAAATCGTGATCTCAATAAACAAATAAATTGTATGTAAATAATATGTAATTTAAAATAATTAAGTACCTAAAATGTAAGTTGTGACCTGTAATATTACAATTACCAATAAATGATGTCTATGTCTATGTCTATAAGAGGAAAGAGAAAATAGTTCCATGCTTTGTCCTTATCACCGACCGGGTGGCATCATAGGTAGGAGGCGATGGCGAAATACCGAAATTTATAAGACTGAAAGAGAAAAAGTCCTATGCTGCCCAAATTTTATATGAATATTCTTTCTCTTACCCCCGGTCGCTCGGTGGCGCGTCTATAACTACTTGTATATACTATGTCTATGGCCAATGGTCATACACAATGTATGGACTGACGGACTGATGGACTTTATCTGACATGGCTATTTTTGTTACGTATACATTTGACGTTCCCCTCCCCCGCAAAATTTTTGTACAGATAATTACAGACAAGGCGTCTCCGTTTGGTAATATCCTCTAAGCGTTGAACAGATGGAGTTCTAGATGGTTTGGAACACTTGGAAAGTCGAACTAAAAGGGAATGAACATTGAACAATTTAGTGGGTTGGTGATTGGTCAAGTGTAGTTTATATTGTGAAGTAGGTGATTATTTATAAGTACAACTTGAAGAACGAAAAGCGCAATAATATCTAATAGTAGATTGTGAACATAGTAAGTACATTGAATCATGGGTTGTGAGTTGTGAGGGATTCAAGTGTTAACGCCCAAATTGGAAATAATTTTACTACCAGGAGACCCTTTACACTTCTAAGGATAATTTTGATATTTTTTTTTAAATTATTATATGTATTTTATCTCTGACACCTAGAGACTTTTACATCTCTAAACAATTTTAGTAATTGTCTGTTGTTTGTATATTTTCATTAGTCTTTTTTTGTGTAATTCGACATCAAGACTGGATACATCTCTAACAAAGTATCTAATCGAATTTAAACTGTTGTGAGACATACTAACATTTGCGTACATTTGCGTACGCAATACACGGTCGTCGTGAACGCTGCTCGCACTATTGGTGCTTGAGAAAGGAGACCTAGGCTCTCCGAAGCATGTCGCAAGAGTGACTAAAACAAGTAAGTCTAAACCGTAGAATGATTTAAAGTATCTAATATTTCATTGATTCCATATTTGTAATTGTCTTTTGTAAATTTTGGTTAATTGTATTGCTTGTAAAAATTGACACAAAAATTGACAAGTGCCCCTGTGGCCTATTTGCTGAATAAATGTTTGATGTTTGATGTTCATGTGACGCATGATACTGCAGTTTTACAACACCTATGACTCCTATGAGGAATTTATAACGTTTCAAATTATTATATACTCTAAAAAAAATTTTTGTCCTAGAACAGAAAAGTGCCACTTTGATCCCTCCCAGCGAGGAAGAAAAGCGCGCCTTTGATCCTAATACCTAGCAGGAAAGAAAAAGGCCTTTTCCGAATAGGTGATGTAATTAACATCTTTTTTGTAGAGCCATAACAGCGTTTTATATTTTTGCACCTTTGTTCATACAGGCTTTGTGTCTAGGTACTGATTTTATATTTAAAAGGAATTTTCTTTTTGTGTCACATCGTACATTAAGACTAGGTACGACGGCGATTTGGGACAATTGTGACGGAAACCAAATACCTTGACCGTACCTACCGATAGGCAAAAGCGGCAGTACCTAAGATATACATAGTGCCAGTTATACCATCCGCACTGTCAACGTCACCCGGCGCGCCGCGGCGGCTTACAATAAAACTTTCTTACAATAAAATTTTGCGAACTTTTTAACGATGACAAACAGTTTGATGCAACCGACGCTTAGTGGACCATAATTAACGATTCGTTTAGAAAGCTTCCATTATGTAGGTACCTGAAACAAATAAATAAAACACGTTATTTTAATGAGATACCATAATATATGACAAATAGAGAGCTGGTAGCCTAGCGGTAACAGCGGACTTTCAATCCGGAGGTCACGGGTTCAACCCCGGCTCGTACTAATGAGTTTTGCGGAACTTATGTACGATATCATTTGATATTTACCTACTAGTCGCTTTTTGTGAGGGAGAACATCGTGAGGAAACCGGACTAATCCCAACAAGGCCTAGTTTCCCCTCTGGGATGGAAGGTCAGATGGCAGTCGCTTTCGTAAAAACTAGTGCCTACGCCAATTCTCGTGATTAGTTGCCAAGCGGACCCCAGGCTCCCATGAGCCGTGGTAATTATTATGATAATTATTATGATGAATTATTATGACAAATATGCTACTGAACTAAAATGATAATCCATACTTAATATTATAAATGCGAAAGTCTGTCTCTCTGTCTGTGTGTTACCTCTTCACGCTTAAACCGCTGAACCGATTTAGTTGAAATTTGGTATACAGATAGTTTATGTCCCGGGGAAGGACATAGGATACTTTTTATCCCAGAACTCACCCCTCAAGGGGGTGAAAAGGGGGGTGAAAATTTGTACGGGGAACCAATAACCGCTGAACCGATTTAGATGAAACTTGGTATGGGGATAGTTTGAGCTGTGGGAAATGATATAGAATAACTTTTATCTCCGAAATCATCCCTTAAGAGTGTAAAAAATGGGGTGGAAATGTATAGTGTGGACCAATTTGGGGGTGAAAAAGGATGGATTAAAAAGCAGATTTGTATAAGAATTAAGGTACCCAAATTACTAATTCCACGCAGACGAAGTCGCGGGCAAAAGCTAGTAATATAATAAATCTGGAAATGAGACAATGTACTAAATGGTATGATAATGTATACCGGAAGATCAAACCCTTCTAAACAGCAATGCATAAATCGTCTGCAATAATCGCAAAGGCCTGTGCTGATGATAGCCGGAAAAACCACCATTTTTTTTTAAAATAAATAAATAAACATTATTATAGGACATTCTTACACAGATTGACTAAGTCCCATGGTAAGCCCAAGGAAGCTTGTGTTATGGGTACTCAGACAACGATATATATAATATATAAATACATAGAAAACACCCATGACTCAGGAACAAATATCTGTGCTCCTCACACAAATAAATGCCCTTACCGGGATTCGAACCCAGGACCATCGGCTTCGCAGGCAGGGTCACTACCCACAAGGCCAGACCGGTCGTCAAAATTACCATTATCATGAAACTGTCAATTAGTAACATCCGAGATATCAATTAGCTTTAGTTTAATCGCCTAATGGTGGGCCTATTCAGCCCGACGGCTCCGTAGCCAGCCTCGGGGGACCGTCCTCTCGTTTTGGAGTGATTGGTCCATGCCTTGTCTTTTAAGTGTTACTATAATATTCGAATTTAAACTATCGTGATACATTAACTTAACTAACTTAGCGGTTTCACTCACGTGCGTATTACGTGTCTAGGCTATCCAAAACATGTCGCGCGAGTGACTAAAAATACGTGAGTGAAACCGCTAAGTTAGTTATTTTACTATAATATGTTATGTGTTATGTGTATGTTTTATAAAATTTATAACATTTAATGTACGTGTAATTGCAATATCCTTTAAGGGTAACATGTTGTAATGGAACTATTGTACCTAGAGTAAGACCTGTACACCAACATGAGAGCAATAAATATATTCTATTCTATATTCTATTCGACTAGGCGTGTATACAATTTTTCAAGCGAATACGCTAGTATGGAAGTCACTTTAGTGTATGTGCGCATGAAGTGTGCATTAATGTGTGTGTAGTTTCCATATTCAGTGAATAATATCTTGGAGTCGTTCGTAAAAATATTATCGCAATGTCTAATAAGAAAAATTGTTATTCACTGAAATTGACAAGCACCCATAAACGTGAATACCCCGGCAATTTAAGCGTTCTATCATCGCGTTGTTAGTCAAACTGTGGATTCATTTTAGGGTTCCGTACCCAAAGGGTAAAAACGGGACCCTATTAGTAAGACTCTGCTGTCCGTCTGTCACCAGGCTGTATCTCATGAACCGTGATAGCTAGACGGTTGAAATTTTCACAGATGATGTATTTCTGTTGCCGCTATAACAACAAATACCAAACAGTACGGAACCCTCGGTGGGCGAGTCCGACTCGCACTTGGCCGGTTTTTTTAAGATACTAACGACCCGCCCTCTGCGCACGGGTAGTTCAACTAATTTACACAAAACCTTTACAAATTATACATATAAACCTTCCTCTTGAATCACACTATCTATTAAAAAAACCGCATCAAAATCTGTTGCGTAGTTTTTAAAGATCTAACATACATAGGGACAGACATACAGACAGAAAGCGACTATGTTTTATACGATGTAGTGATACTCATAAGTCATACTGATATTTTATTGATAATTATAAATTACAGGTCAGACTTAGATGATATGACATAGGAAGCCATCGAGCAGACGAATCGACTGGTGGTAAGCAATTACCGTTGGTTGTGGATACCTGCAACACCAGGGTATTTGCAAGTGAAGTCGTTGAAAAATCTTTTATTTGTCATACAAAATCTGGTAAACATAAAGATTTGTTATTCACTCGACAAGATCAGAGTTAGTAGATATCAGAAACCTGATTATATTTCGTCGACGTGAGCAAAATTTGAATCGAAATCGGATCATTCTGGATTTGATTCGGCGGTATTTTGCGTTTCGTTCAAAGATAAGAAGGCCAATACGAACTTACATAAGTATATACCGATATGAAAATTATGTCATTTTGATATCATTCAGGCGTGCATTTTTCTCGTACGTGTTTGTACATGTATTGTCGCAAGAGAGGCGCACGGGCGACTTATAAAAAAATACATTATTTTGACATCATCGAATCATAAGTTCAAACTCACGCTCGAAACATTTCAATGGTAGGTAAATATAGTCTAGAAATTCAAGTTTTTTGAATGTTTAATAGTAAATTATGCAACGATAGCATAAAAGATTCAGATTCAGTTTTTTATTGGTAAAAAAAATACCTTTTACACGTCATATTTCTGCATGATTTAAGATTAAACTTAAATGCACGGTAGATATAATTAAATACAATTTCAATATGTCAGTCATTTGTAAGTACATGTCAAGTAAATAATCAGATAATAATGTTATAAATTGATTTAGAATTACAAAATGTCCAAATATCGTCGATTCAATTAAATTACAAACAAAAAATGAATGCAACAAAATCAAATCAAATCAATCAAAAGAAAGCATTTGTGCCATTCTCAACCAAAAGGGTACTTATTGTCGCTTGTCAGTAAGGCGCTATGTCCATATATTATATGTAGCTTCAATTAGAAATCAACCTTATCAACAAGCGACAATATGGTAAATATTTGGTTAAAAAGTCACATTTCATCGTCGATAAAATGAGTTTATGTACTCAATCGAGTTCTACTCTTAAATGAGTAAAATGTTTTTTAAAGTTCGAATTAAAAGGCCCCCTGACCTTGCAACCAATGGGAATGCAGCTCCAGAGCTCACCGAGTATACAGTCGACTAATGAGTGCAATAAAGAGAGGTTACGACGGAACGCAAAAAATGCACCGTTTCTAGGTCACCCGGCATAAAAGACCTCTTTTATCTTTGCTGGGAATGACTAAATGTATTTTAATAGATAAGTTTTGAATCAGGTTTTATGGTTTAGTTAATGATTGAATCGGGATGTAACTTGTTTTCAAACAAGCTTAGAAACAAATTAAAAGTGGAAAAATTCACTGCCTTGGGTGGGACTTGAACCCACGACCACCGGATCCGGACCCAAGACAGTGAATTATTCGACTTTAAATTTGTTTCAAAGCTTAATACTTAGTTCTGCTTGATACATCAAAGTTAATTCAAACGTTTTCTTTGGATTTTACTATTAAATTTTTACATTTGCGCTAGTAATGCAGTCAGGAGTAATGTCGCGCTTCAATACTGCTGCAGTAATTCGGACGGCTTAATTACTGCAGCATTTCATACAAGGCGTAACAAAAATAGTGGGATCCGTTGCCACATTCCGGCCGGAAGGCTGAAATAAATAATTAGTAACGCATGCAGTCGGGAGTAATATCGTGCTTCAATACTGCTGCAGTATTTCGGACGGCTTAATTACTGCAGCATTTCATACAAGGCGTAACAAAAATAGTGGGGATCCGTTGACACATTCCGGCCGGAAGGCTGAAAAAATAATTAGTAACGCAGTCGGGAGTAATATCGCGCTTCAATACTGCTGCAGTAATTCGGACGGCTTAATTACTACAGCATTTCATACAAGGCGTAACAAAAATAGTGGGGATCCGTTGACACATTCCGGCCGGAAGGCAGAAAAATAATATTCATTGCGGTAAATGCTAAAACTACCACGGACATACTTCAAACTTCATAGTTCCAGTGTTCTTAAGAAATTTGACCCAATTTGTGTTTTTCAGCGAGAGTACTTAATTTAG
Organism: Cydia strobilella; assembly: GCF_947568885.1. Classification (NCBI taxonomy): domain Eukaryota; kingdom Metazoa; phylum Arthropoda; class Insecta; order Lepidoptera; family Tortricidae; genus Cydia; species Cydia strobilella. The sequence continues at coordinate 761,114 of NC_086052.1, forward strand.
GTGCTAACTTTTTCTTGCTCAAGTTCCAAGGTAATTAGTTTTGTACAAACTTTTTAGTTGTAATAAAGTCTGGTTACTTGGTTGCTATAAGAATAAGTGCGACGTTATTTTACACCTGGACCAAAGGTATTTTATTGTTTTAACAACTTCGCTGACAAAGTCGCAGGCTGAGGCTAATACCTAATAACGATTCAATAGACCTCTTGCTTCGATAGGCTAATCTAAATGTTACCATTCCCTTTGCCTTTGCTTTAGCAAAACGCTCTTTGGTGATGAATGGTGTCATCGTTTAATGCTCGCGGCGCCGCTCTTGGGCTTTTGGTTACACTCGCACTTCTTTAAGTGCTAGAGTTAGACCAAGATAAGTCTGCAACGAATATGATGGCACACGCAAGTGCAAGTGTTATTTTAAACGTCAAACTTTTATGAAATTATTACTTGCACTGCTTGTGCTATCAAAATCGTTGCAGACTTATCATGGTCTAACTCTAGTGGCCTAATGAGACCAGGGGCGTAGGTAGAGGATATGTCGCCCGCGGCAGTCACCAAATTTGCGCCCCCCGACGACTGACAAAAGTTTCCCTGCTGCTGCCTTTTGCCCATTTTGGCGCCCCCCCTTGGATGGCGTCCGGGGCACTTGCCCCCCTGCCCTCCCCTAGTTACGCCACTGAATGAGACGGCGTGCCTTCTAACCGGAACGGAAGCTGTAGGTTCAAATCCCGACTTGAAACTTATGTACACATTTTTTTATGGTATAGAAGACAAACGCCATAGGTATAGGAGACAGGCACCTGGCTACACCAGAGGGGTTTCAAGTGCGTTGCTGGCCTTTAAGATGGGAGTAGTACTCTTGAAAATTTGAAGGTTTCAGTACGAACATTTATTTTCAATTCACAAATTGCTAATATAATTGATACTCTCGCGAGTCGAATTAACACTAAAATATTTTTTAAGTTTAGTAAACACGCGTGACAATGTTTCGGATAACCTATCTCAGTTGGGACAAACCCTGTATAGTATGAGTTAATTTTACACATATTTTCTATGTACTAAAGCCCAATTTTCTATGTACAACCGTTTTATTTCTTAAAATAACAAATGTATGATGAAAGCCTTACGAAAATGTACTCAAATCGTTATATTAATCGACAACAAAAACGCCCGATTTCCTTGTTTTTGACCCAGATCTTTGGCGAAGAAAAACATCGTAAGAAAACTAGGTATTAAAAACGTTAAAAAAAAACTAAAAAGCCCTAAAAAAAGCCATCTTTTAGCGCGACGTCTTCGTGACACTAGTCCAACCACGCGTGTACGCTCACCATCAATCTTCATTACTTCGCCGCCGGATTACAGAAGACAGTTTGCGAATTTATATTCTTGTCATCATGGCGTCCGTCACTTTTTTACGCAAAATGTGATAATTCTATATTGTTATAGTAGTTAGCTGGTTTATTTTTATATTTAGCTTAATATATCCATCAAATGGTGGCAGTCCTCAACTGTGTGTTTCGCCAAAAAGTTGCATGCCTGTACATCTAAACGGTGGAATGAACCGTACCGATACGACTTTCAAACATTCAATAAAATAATGTACCTGAGCATTTTCACTTAAAAGTGTACCATTTACTTTTTTCGAAAATCTATCAAGATTTGGGTTATTTCTAATTAGAAACACGAGGACTATCGATTTAAAATAACAATAAAAGATGTCCCCAAAACATTTCAGTTTTGTAACGCATTTTCACATACATTTTGTAAGTCCCGTTACAAAACTGACACCCAAAATTTGTATGATAAACTGGGGACACTTTTTCTTTCTCTCATTCAATAGTAAGTAAGTAAGTAAATATTCTTTATTGCACCAAAATTATACATTTTACATACATGTAAAACTACAAAGAAATATTTAAAGAAAAAATAGAACCAGGTAACAACAGGCGGTCTTATCGCTAAAAAGCGATCTCTTCCAGACAACCTTTGGGTAGCAGGAAATGTAGAACTCATACAAAAGTCAACAGGTAGTGCAAAGAGCTTAAATATGGAGACTATTAAACACAAACACACATACTACAATTACTACTTATACATATAAGTATTAAAACGAAACCTAACACACAAATAAATATACAATACAATATATATATATATAATATATATTATATATATAGTACTAGTATTTCTAAGTCTAAATAACCCAAAAGTAGATGGTTTTTGGAAAAAAAGTAAATAGTACTATTTTTCTGAAAACCCCCACCTACTCCCATCTTAGGCCAGTACCTTTCTGGTGTAATTTTGGAAGTACCATTTGGCGGCGCTAATTGCTTATCATCATGCGATTCATCAGCTCGTTTGCCACCTATATCATAAAACAATCGTTTTGAAGTACTTCCAGTCCGTAAAAGCTCACCTGCATCGACATAACAGTGGCAAAGTGTGGCATGGTCGCTATTTTTTAATTTTAATTTATAATTTATTTATTTAGATAACTAGGATCCATTGGGGTTAGGTACATGGTGACTTAAGATCTATTGTTAATATTTTAAATACTAATTAAATTAAATTAAATTAATTTAAAAATTTACAATAAATTAAATGAATGGATTTTTTTTTTTTTTTTATATATATATATTTTTATATAGCTATAAATTCTACAGTCATGTTAATTTCATAGGTACTTGTTTCACTAAACTCTCGCGTTTTGTACACATAATTAATGTCATTACCGGGTCTAACACGATTAAGTTTCATTATTTTACCACAGCTGAGCAGTCTTCCGTGACCACAGCTAGTGCAACCTAGTTGAAACGTCGGAAAAAAGGTAAAATAATAAAAATTTATCGTAAATTTTTATATTAAAGGAAAAAATGGAAAAAGTTACACTTCCGGCAGGATTTGAACCCGCAACCTCCGCAATCCGTGCGTTGCTCTTAACCAATTGAGCTACGGAAGCAGACGCATCTGCATGTTAAAAAATTAAATTTTATCGTGTTAGACCCGGTAATGACATTAATTACTTAATGTTTATTAAATTTAATTTATAATTTCTTTATTAAGATAACTAGGATCCATTGGTGTTAGGTACATGGCGACTTAAAATCTATTGTTAATATGTAAAATACTAATTAAGTTAAATGAATTTAAAAATTTACAATAAATTAAATGATTTTTTTTTTTTTTGGCGTTTCCACGCTTATAGATGGCCTCTAAGCTTATATATACGTTTATATTATATATCTTGTATACTTATCTTTTAGTTCGCAAAACAAACTCCATTATTTCTTACGTAAAAATCCAATCTAGTTTTACTACAAGCGCGGCAAAATATTTGTTTGTTATTCGCGGCGTAATTCAAGCAAATATTATTTATGTAAACAAATAAGCAATATACAATTATTGCTTAACACAAAAATAACTTATGAAATAAAACTATGAAAACGGATTATATCGCGTATATTGAATTTATAATACATCCTTAAACATTTAACTTAATACAGCCTTAAAGTGTCTAAGTGTGTGTGTGTTTGCACTTTGTAATTTTTTCCTCAGTCACCCGTTGACCACGAACGCTGTAAAGGGTTCGAAACGTCGGGATGTATTATAAATTCAATATACGCGATATAATCCGTTTTCATAGTTTTATTTCATGAGTAACTATCGCGGTAACCGAAGACAATATTACAAAAATAACTTATTCTCGTCCTCGGCATGGCAGTTAGATATCGGTATTTAAACGTCGTATATTGAGAACGGATGGACGTCCACAAGATTTTTTTTCAATGATCATGCAGGATGGCAATCGTGATTGCAAATATTACAATCATTTATACTTTGTCAATAGGTCCTAAGTCCTAATATAAAGGCCAGCCATACTTTCCCGTTGAAAATGAAAAAAATGAAAATGAAAAAGCGTTTATTGGTTACAAGTACAAGTAATACTTACTTACTGCTGTGGCGCGACGACCCGAAGTGGATCTTGGTCTCCGACACCAAAGACCGCCATGCTACTCTGTCCAAAGCCGTTTCTGTCCAGTCGACGGCGCCGAGTTCACTGAGGTCTTTCTGCACTTCGTCTCTCCAGCAATCCGGATTGGTTACAATATTACAGCAAATTATGGTTGGAATCTCCAAGTAAAATTATACTTGTAGTTGGAAACTACATTTATTAATGTTATCCTTCCCCGTACATTGTGCCTCGATAGCTCGGGCCCTAACAGCAATATCACGTTATTGTATATTGTACCCCTGTCTTTGTCAACTCAACCCGGAAGATAACATCATATAATTCCTGTACTACGGAATTAGGTTCAACTGGTTCAAGGGTGGAGCGGAGGCGAAATTTTAATTGACTTTTAGAAGAAAAAAATATAAATTACTTTTTTTAGGGTTCCGTACCCAAAGGGTAAAAACGGGACCCTATTACTAAGGACTCCGCTGTCCGTCTGTCCGTCCGTCTGTGCGTCTGTCTGTCTGTCACCAGGCTTTATCTCATGAACCGTGATAGCTAGACAGTTGAAATTTTCATAGATGATGTATTTCTTGCCGCTATAACAACAAATACTAAAAACAGAATAATATAAATATTTAAATGGGGCTCCCATACAACAAACTAGATCATTCTAGATCATGCTAGTCATACTATTATTTGCTGTCAACTGCTTCATTGCCGCTTTGTTGTTTATTGTCGTAATAATTATTATAGTTATCTTAGTAACTTTACTGTAGTTGGTAGCTGCGCGCAGCTACGCTCCCTACAGGTGCCCACGGAAGACCAGCGTCAGCGTACTACTTCTGTAGGACCTGGCATTATGCTGTCACCTTTTTCAGTATAATTGTATACAGTGTACAAGTTAGTTATGTCTTTTTTTTCTCTTTCTTTCACTGTATGTACTGTATAACTGTGTACTTGTACTGAAATAAATGATATTCTATTCTATTCTAATTGCCATACCTAGTTGCCCCTACATTTAGGGATGTGAAGCTTAAGAGCTTATAAGATATACTTCTTTGCAGTCTTTTAAAGTAAAACTAAAGAAGACAACTCTCTCTAAGCAAAAAGTAGTGTCAGAGTGAAGTCATTACGAATCTTAGGTACTGTGACTATTTATATTATTATATATATATATATATATATATATATATATATATATATATATACATGTATGTATTTTCTATACCATGCTAGTCATACTATTATTTGCTGTCAACTGCTTCATTGCCGCTTTGTTGTTTATTGTCGTAATAATTAATTGTTATACTTATCTTAGTAACTTTACTGTAGTTGGTAGCTGTGCGCAACTACGCTCAGTACAGGTGCCCACGGAAGACCAGCGTCAGCGTACTACTTCTGTAGGACCTGGCATTATGCTGAGTCACCTTTTTCAGTATAATTGTATACAGTGTACAAGTTATGTCTTTTTTTCTCTTTCTTTCACTGTATGTATTGTATAACTGTGTACTTGTCGTTCACAGTTATACAATACATAACACAATATATAATGCTGTGTGTTGTTGTTGTTGTTGTTGTGTTGTGTGGGTGTCTAAACCTAAATCTTGTACTGAAATAAATGATATTCTATTCTATTCTAATTGCCATACCTAGTTGCCCCTACATTTAGGGATGTGAAGCTTAAGAGCTTATAAGATATACGCCCCTATTTACTCTAATAACTTATACCAAGTACCCACACATGGTTAAACACAGATTACCCCAGCGTGCTCACGTGCTCACAAATAATCGCTTTAGCCATGATTATGTGGCACATACTTAGATGACAGAAAAGAGAGAAATCATGGGATTTTAGGATTGGTGGTAGTTTTTAGGGTTCCGTACCCAAAGGGTAAAAACGAGACCTTATTACTAAGACTCCTCAGTCCGTCTGTCTGTCTATCACCAGGCTGTATCTCATGAACCGTGATAGCTAGACGGTTTAAATTTTCACAGATGATGTATCCTGTTGCCCCTATAACAACAAATACTTAAAACAGAATAAAATAAATATTTAAGGGGGCTCCCATACAACAAACGTGATATTTTTTGCCGTTGTTTGGCAAACGGCAATGGTGCGGAACCTTTCGTGCACGACTCCGACTCGCACTTGGCCGATTTTTGATGTTTATGAGTGTAAGCAACTTAAATTAAAGAATAGAATCTTTCATTTTCGTGTTTATTGAAGCATAATCGACACCGCGACTGCAATGAAAGAAAAAGATTGCAATTACTAGATCATTAATAGGTACAGATCTTTAATGGTTGTTAATGACTTGTTGTGTTGTTTAGAAGGCGAATCGGTCATGAGATTGGTTCGCCTAATATTGGCCATCTAACATTCTTAGCTGTTCTTGTGGCCGATTAGAAAGATTGCAATGTTAGGACAGGTTTAGTTCTTGAATCAGAGCGCCAGTGCTACCTCAATTTTTTTTAATACTACGTCGGTGGCAAACAAGCATACGGCCCGCCTGATGTTAAGCAGTCTCCGTAGCCTATGTACGCCTGCAACTCCAGAGGAGTTACATGCGCGTTGCCGACCCTAACACTCCTCTCCCTCGAGCTCTGGCAACCTTACTCACCGGCAGGAACACAACACTATGAGTAGGGTCTAGTGTTATTTGGCTGCGGTTTTCTGTGAGGTGGAGGTACCTCCCCAGTTGGGCTCTGCTCTAGATCTGGAATGACATCCGCTGTCCTGTGCCCTACCACACAAAGCGAAATGTCATTCACAGTGCCCATACCTCTCTTCTCTCTCTCGATGTATTATAGTGATTAAAAAGAAAAAAGAAAAGTGATTAAACTATATCAAAATTGTAATTATTCATTTTACGGTCATAGAGTTAGGCCAAGATAAGACTGCAACCATTTTGATAACATGCTCAGTGCAAGTGTTTTTAATACGTCATGATTTTGTCAAGTTTGACGTTTAAAATAACACTTGCAATGCGTGTGGTATCAAAGTCGTTTCACTTTACTTGGTATAACCTTTTGCCTTTGTACAAAAATGATGCGTTTTTTCTCTTATTTTATGTTTCTTTTTGTACAATAAAGAGTTTTACTACTACTACTCCTTTCTAACTATTTTTATTTTTATTTTCATAAATTATTATTATTTCATACTTTGAAAGAATCTTATTTTATAATACAAGAAATATAAAAAATTAGAAACTTAAACCCGTTCTGAGCCATGCCGGTTCCAAAGGTTCCCATCACACTAGCAGCGTTACCCCTCTGTATGGCGATGGAGACTTGGACAAGCCATGATTCAGAACGGGGGTCACTCCCTTTCTTGTCTGTGGCGCTTGCTTTTTTATTTATTACATTACTATGTTAGGAAAGGTGTTAACAACAAAGTAATACTTGTAAGGATTACTTATGAACAACATTAACGCGATTGGTCTATTTACCGATAAATTATTGATAAACCGCAGCCAAATAACACTAGACCCGACTAATAGTGTTGTGTTCCTGCCGGTGAGTAAGGTTGCTAGAGCTCGAGGGAGAGGAGTGTTAGGGTCGGCAACGTGCATGTAACTCCTCTGGAGTTGCAGGCGTATATAGGCTACGGAGACTGCTTAACATCAGGCGGGCAGTATGCTTGTTTGCCACCGACGTAGTATAAAAAAAAACGGTGGAAATAACATAGGCTGCGCCTGTAAACCGCATGTCTTTTATTTTGACATCTGCGGAATAAAATGTACGTACGTACATTCGTGTTTCCTGTGTGTGATATATCGCCACACATGACTTATTATGCCAAATTAATGTCGAGCTTACCCATTTATCATTTTAAACTTGGAATACATGAAATAAAACTATGAAAACGGATTATATCGCGTATATTGAATTTATAATACATCCCGACGTTTCGAACTCTTTACAGCGTTCGTGGTCAACGGGTGACTGAGGAAAAATTACAAAATGCAAAAATACCCACATACTAAAATAATGAACAATCATAGACTACAAACTTTAAGGCTGGTTGTACATGCAAAATCGGTTCATAAGGCTAGTTATACACTATAATTATTTTTCAAGTAAAGATATATATATATACGCGATAAAAAAAAAAAAAAAAAAAAAAAAAAAAAAAAAAAAAAAAAAAAAAAAAAAAACTATGCCGGCTCCAACCCTACACCACGGACCCGAGAAGATTTAATTCCCTCCTAAATTGTAGGAGGGTATCCCAATATGGGACCGGCAACAAACACACATTCTTGGAATACATTTTAATACCAACCACAGAGATTTATATAAATGATTCATGTAACTATCGTTGTTGTAGAAAAGGCTTTAATTTTTTTACATATAAATTAAAATGCATATAGATACAGAATGAAATCGTTAATTTTTATTTGAAAGGCAAAATAAGCATACGACGACTTGAAAATTTATTTTATCGTATGGCATTATACACTGTGTTTTTAGTATTAACATGCAAATCATAACTTAAATTTAGCATTCCGTAAGTAGTCGATAGCGTCGCTCGTGAGGTCTTTGAAATCCATGGATGACCCGTCATACTTGGTTATGGGGCATTCGAAAACCATGTGGTGGTTTATTTAGGGTCTCCGCAGTCGCATTTCTCACTTGAAAATTATTAGTACATATATACTTACTTACTTACTGCTATGGCGCGACGACCCGAAGTGGATCTTGGCCTCCGACACCAAAGATCCACGCTACTCTGTCCCAAGCCGTTTCTGTCTGTGTTCTGTCATATAAGAAACTTTTTAGTTTCAACATTTTATAGAAATATTGAGGCAGGGCATTCTACATAAAGGCCTACGTTATTCCTGTGACGCGTATGACACCTACCTTAATAACCTCCAAAAATCTCTATTATATATGAATACCGTTGAATTTAAAGCTAAGTTCTCAAACGTTATTATGCCAAATATCGGCTGCTTAGCTTTATCAGAAGTGTAAAAAATAGCGTACTCAACACTTTTCTGAAATGCCTAAATTCATTGAGTTTTGCACTATATAGGTATAGTGAGGTGATTAAATGTTTATAATTTTTATAAATAAAAAAGTCTCTAGACAATATTTTGTTTAACAGTTTCAGCCAAGTCTCGTAATATGTATACATATTTTTTCGTATTTTTTCTTTCGCTAGTATAGCATTAAAATTAGTCCACAAAGTTATCAATTAAAATGTGTCCAATTTTGTATTTAGTGCGTGAAGTCTCTCACGTGGCTTGACATTGCGTGTGCGATAATATTGTGTGTGTTTTTATTATATTTTCGATACAATATTATGAGCCCTATCAAACAATTTAGTACTTACATATTTATTTTTCCTTATTAATATTAAATTTCATAGCTACTTGTAGGGATGTCAATGTCATATTAAATTTGAAAATGACTGACTTCAAACATAGACAGAGAGAATCATACTCTTTTCCCCTCACTACCTCGGAAAGCCGTCTTTTATCCTTTAAAACAAGCGGGGAAAAACGCATTTTATCCACTAGTGGGGAAAGTAATTTGACCTTAGATGGAGCGTGTTTAAGTAGCTTGACAGATAACAAAACGTAAAACGCTCATAATAATGATTCGTTCGATATTAATTTTCATTAAATAAACGGTTTGAGAATCGAATAAAAAATACCAGATTTAGCTGTATTTAATGATTTTAAGTCATAAACCTTAAAATTCCATAATAAACGTTTGTTTTTTAATAATTATGTTAAATATAATTCTGACCGCACAAGTTAAGTCGATGCAATTTCAAAACGCATCATTGAAATTTCATACGTCAGAAATGTCAACATTGTCAACAAAATTTTTACTTAAAAACTTCTCACGTAAAAGTATAGAATTTCCAGTTTTTTGTTATAATATCGTAAAAAAATGAGTGATTCCAGTTGATGAAGATGATCTAACGCCTGTGGATGTTGCACTTTCCTCGCTATAGTGAGGGGAAAAGTTTTGTGTTACACACGGGTGCAAATGTATTTTACTTCTCGTGTGTTAAAACACTCGCTACGCTCAGGATTCTATTTTAGAACCACTCGCTTCGCTCGTGGTTCAACTATAGAATCCTTTCGCTTGCTCGTGTTTCAATTCCACACTAGCGGGTAAAATACAACTTTGCACCCTTGTATAACAAATAACTATTGTGTTACGCTAGTACTAAACTAATAGCCCAAAAGAAACGGACGAGTAGTTTTTTTTGTTCTGATTTACTGACAAATTTGGTTTGCCGGGCTATTCTTGGAGAATATTTTTATATTTGAGGATTGGACTTTATATTTCGTAGACCTTATTAAATATAATCATACATATAATCACGCCTATTTCCCGGAGGGGTAGGCAGAGACCACGGATTTCCACTTGCTACGATCCTGACATACCTCTTTCGCTTCCTTCACTTAAGCTTAACCTTATTAACTTAAGTAATGCCATTATTTTTATTTTATTTTATTTATTGATAATGGGAAACAAACAGCGAAAAATGACACATATATAATTACACTTAAATACAAACATAAGCCATAACAGTTTCCACTACTGAAATTAGATAATTATGGGTGTATTATAGAGGAGAAAAACAATAGATATTTTCGTAATATCTTAAAAAAACAAAATACCTTACCACAGTTGCTACATTTACTTTTCAATCTGTTAGATGTAAGCGAAAAAAAACATAGTTTCACTAATATCGACTTGACCGAATTTTTCGTGTCCCTCGGGAAATATGCATTTTCGGGATGAAGAATACCGTATATCATTTTTTACGATGCCAACCTTCTGTGTATGTAAAATCATAAAAAAAGTTACAAATATACTTTTACATAATGATATGATACGATCGCGGTAACGTGCAGTACATTTAATCGCACATTATTTTCAAGATTGTACCATAAAAAAACTGTAATAAGACAAAAATTGATGCCACTTTTATTATTATTACTCAGGTTATTGATACACAATACACATGTAAATGTAAAAAAAAGTTTTTTAATATATTCAGGCAGGCCGAAAAGGAGATGGCGGGACGACTTGGACGCATTTTATCCGGATTGGCGGGACACCACAAACGACAGGGTCGAGTGGAGGAAACGAGGGGAGGCCTTTGCCCAGCAGTGGGACACTAAATTAGGCTAGTAAAAAAAAAAATATATTTACTAACAATGGTGTGTGTGTGTGGTGTTTCGAAATAAATAGTTTAAACTGAATTGAATTACACTCGCTGTGCTCTCGACCCGTGTAGGATTCAAACTTAAAAAGCCTCCTAAAAAAATATCTTCAGAACTATCAGGCCCATTCGAAAGTACAACACATCAGAATGATATCTGAATGATGTCATTAATTTATCGTACGTCTCGCTGGCGCCGATACCTACATGTAATCATGCGAGCTAATCGCATGATAATCGAATGACATTATTTGGATGTAATTTTAATGTCAGTGTACGTTCAAATTGGCCTGTATAGTTATCTATACCTATTAACAAAATGTAAAAGGTAACACACACACAGACAGTCCTGACAGACACAGTAATTTATTTCATGAAGAATAATTATCAGCATACGTTTGTGACAAGTGACAACCCTACCCATACCCATAATTGGAACCGCCCGTGTGGAACGTACCTCCGCGACGTAAGCCCATTCTATACTAATTTATACCTTGGACGCAGATTACACGATACTGGGAGATACTCAATTGGTAAAAAAGTATGATCCTGAAATCTTGACAGCCTCCTCGCCTAGTCGGTAGCCCTGCCTACGATGCAGGTCCCGGGTTCGATGGGAGGGCATTTATTTGGATGTTTATCACAAATATTTGTTTCTGAGTTAGGTATAAAACATTCGTTTTGTATGTAAATATATTATACCTATATATTACACTTATATTTTTACGACTCAGTTACATGCATCTTGTTCACGGGTAAACTGAAAATGAAAACTGGTCAACGTGACACTCACAGGCCCACAACACCCCAACAATAACAAAAACCGGCCCAGTGCGAGTGGTACTCGCGCACGAAGGGTTCCGTACCATTACGAAAAAAAAAACAGCAAAAAAATCACGTTTGTTGTATGGGAGCCCCATGTAAATATTTATATTATTCCATTTTTAGTATTTGTTATTATAGCGGCAACAGAAATACATCATCTGTGAAAATTTCGACTGTCTAGTTATCACGGTTCATGAGATACAGCCTGGTGACAGACAGACGGACAGATGGAAATTCTAAAAAGTACGGAACCCTCGGTGGGCGAGTCCGACTCGCACTTGGCCGGTTTTTTAATAGAATTCGAATGTACACTGATAATATAAATATTAAAATCATACACAATATATAACAGAATAGATACTTCCGACAAATTGATACTTTCCTTCAAACTTTTAAAATCAGAAACAGACACCGTTTCTCCTGAATTTCCCAAATTAAACATACATTTACCTTACATTAGCCTGTTCTGTTTAATGTTCGGTTCCACAGAAATTAATATAATTCCCTAATGGACATGGAATAAAGACATAAGGTAGCCCAGACTGAATGCGGACAATAGACAATTTGAATTGCAAAGTTCAATTTCCTCACAGCGGGCCCGAGCGTGTCACCGATGCTTAGCGTGTGGTGAACTGTGATGTAATAATATACAGGAAGTATATAATAACTATTACCACGAATATAGTTTTCGCTCGGTGTTGAAACGCTCGCCCCGTTGGGACCCAGTGCCCACACCTTCAGGGCTCTGTCAAAGAGGCTAGTGGATTCGACCGGGGACCGTTGCTGACAGGTTGCTTCCTCGGACAGCAGAAGCCCCAGCTTCGCACGGGTTACACAAAACCTTCACAAATTATACACTAAACCCCTTCCTCAAGAATTACTCTATCGATAGGTCAAAATCCGTTGCGTAGTTTTAAAGATCTAAGCATACATAGGGACAGACATACAGCCGAAAGCGACTGTTTTATACCTACTACGTAGTGATTTTAATCACATACTCGCGCGACATGTTTCGGAGAGTTCTAGGTCTCCATGTTCAAGCACTACACTGACTAAACTACACTGAACAGCGCTCCATAGTTTAATGTGTGTATGACACACGACAATTTAAATTTGATTATTGGAAAATTAATTTGAATTTGGGACGAATGCCCTTACCAGAATTCAAACGCACGGCTTCCAGCTTTATAGGTACGTGGTACCAACTAGGCTACGAAGGCCGAAGGCCGAAGGGCGGCCGCTAACTGGCGCGGGTGCGGGGCTAGCGGGCGCACGCACGCGGTGCCATTGCAGTCCGTCACACGCGTCCGAGTTAGCGTTGTTCATACTATTTTTCTATACCTTCTCCGTGTAACCGCGATAACTAGCGGATGCCCTAAAGCACAAAACAATTATCTCTTCCATAGGCATTTTAAATTTTCCGAAGCAAAAGTTTCGACGGGCGTCACTCACACAATGACGGGCTCTGAGAAAGTTTTAACAGTTTTTTGATTCTTGTTGCTTTGTAGGCGAACGTTTAAGCTGACCAGGCGGGCCTATTGGAACTTGCAAAATGGGTTGATTTGATTTAATTTTGCTACCGTTCACCTGTTTATCATCCTATCTCGCTGTGGCCCGCTAAATGTTACCGTTCAGTATGCTGCGCGACATTGCTGCAGAATGCTGTCTGCATTGCTTCCGCAAATGTAAAAAAATCCGGAAACCAGCTACAATTCATACAATACTGCTGCAGTTATTTTTAGGGTTCCGTACCCAAAGGGTAAAAACGGAACCCTATTACTAAGACTCCGCTGTCCGTCTGTCTGTCCGTCTGTCCGTCTGTCACCAGGCTGTATCTCGTGATCTGTGATAGCTAGACAGCTGAAATTTTCACAGATGATGTATTTCGGTTGCCGCTATAACAACAAATACTAAAAACAGAATAAAATAGAGATTTAAGTGGGGCTCCCATACAACAAACGTGATTTTTGACCGAAGTTAAGCAATGTCGGGCGAGGTCAGTACTTGGATGGGTGACCGTTTTTATAGTTAATGGTACGGAACCCTTCGTGTGTGAGTCCGACGTATTTGTTGTTAAAGCGGCAACCGAAATACATCATCTGTGAAAATTTCAGCTGTGTAGCTATCAAAGATCACGAGGTACAGCCTGGTGACAGACAGACAGACGGACAGACGGACAGACGGACAGCGGAGACTTAGTAATAGGGTCCCGTTTTTACCCTTTGGGTACGGAACCCTAAAAACAAAGTGGAATACAAACTGAGTTCGAATGCCGCTCGACTCGCTAAGAAGCGATAGGAAGAGCCTCTGTGTCTATAAAGCGCCTCAAATTTGCATGAAAACCTAAACTTTTCAGCCATGTAGATAGGCTCCAGTTTAGTATTCACGGCGGCTACGAAAATATTGGCTATTTTCCTGATAAAAGGCACCGCCTCATTTAAAATTGTAATCCGATGATATCGACACGGGTTAAACTTTTTGTGTGTTCTACAATGGTGGTAAACGAGTTGGTCAGTGATAAAACTGATAAAATGGCGACAGAACATGTGTTAAACTCAAGATTCCGTGTCAGATTCAAATGCCATCTCTTAGTTACCAACACAATTTTATTTTACTTGGGTATTAATGGGTATTAAGTTAATATCCATTAATACCCAAGTAAAATAAAATTGTGTTGGTTTTTAAATATCGTTAATACTATTAACGATATTTAAAAACTTCTGCCAAATCTAAGAAGCCTTTTTAAAGTTACGTTTAGATGTTAACTGCTGGTGCATTACCTACTGTTGTTGTTGTTACCACCGCGGTATCTGTAAATTTCCATGATAAAATGAGTGACAGAATGAACGTCACAATCGCACCAGTATTGCGGCGACAAACGTCACTAATATTATCAAGAAATTTGACAGATACAGCGGCGGCAACAACGACGATGCAACAGTAATGCAGCGGGGCTAAGATGGACGGCCTATCATTTGTCACCATACCTGTCACGCTCTAACAAGTACGTAAGTGTGAAAGTGACGCATGATATGACAAGTGACAAATACGCGACCATGACACCGGTGCAGCTGTAGTTGACATCCGAACTATATTAGTATATTGTATAAGTAATCGCTTCTTGATGGTTCCTTACGACTCCCCAAAAATGCGCCACTGAAAACGCTTGAGATCTGAAATTGGTCGATTCACCTTCAGTTAATTTAGTTTGTATCTTGATTACAGAATTCAGAATTCGATTCTCGACTTCGAGGGAGTAATTTTCTTTCGGCAAATTTTATAGGGTTTGAGAACTTTCGTTTCGAACTGGTTTCTGGTTTCTTACTTAAGTCAGATACCAAATAAGTAACAACATATTTGTGTCATGACGTAAAGATTGAATAGGGCTTTTGGAGAGCAATTACGACTTTTATGTTTATTGCGGTATTGCTGTTTAATCTGTATATTTTTTTTAATGTAAAATATAAACACAAAATGCTTGTTTCGATTCTGAGTTTTTATAGTTAAGATTCTGCTAGACTTGAGCATTTTCTTGTAATGAGTATTCTCGCGAGCAGAATAATGTACAGTAACCAGCGGGATTGTTATAAAAAAAACATTTAGGTATTTCGGACGATACAATCCCTATTTTGCTAATTACAAATAATATACAGTTATGCCATTTAGGGTTCTTGCTAAATTGGAAATTCTATAGCGTAAGTATTGAACAACCAATTTAGTTGGACCATAAATGGCGCTACAATCGCGGAGCGTGATGGAACTAGCGTTTGTCGAACAATACGCTGAGTCTGCTTAAAAACTGCGAATGCTCAATATTCTGCTCGAGTGCTCAATTCTATCAGCACCTGTAGGTACTTATGTCTAATTATAGCCACACGGCTTTTTTTATCTTGTTTTAAACTGCCCTGGATATAATGTTGAAGTGCACTAAAATAATGATTAACATCTGTTTCAACAAAAAATTATAATACAACCTAACACTATGTATAACCCAAACAATGAGTAAGTATTTTAAGATCCATCGCTCCTCTATAAATAACAAATGCCTCTCGCATTTCTCAAATCACGTCGACAATTTAATAAAGCTGACAAATGACATGTTCCGTCAAATGCTCACTTGTTCGCGATGGTTGCACTTTCACCGTCTGTCTTCTTTTTTTAAACGGCTTCTATCAAATGTATGATTTCTTCGTGGTGTCTTTCGCTTGAATTTGCTCGGTAGTTGCTTTTAGTAAAGTAATAGCTGGACTTGAAATAGCCACGTTTGACTGCCGGGTATTGACTAAACATTGGTTAAACGCGTTTTGAGACTAATTCTTTATTAGCTGCACACTTTCACGTTAGTTTTCTGCACTTTGAGCAACATTACCTAACCTAAAAACAAAAAAACTCAAAAAGACTTCGCCATTTTGAAATTCAATCGGAAATCCCCCGTCTATCTTTCATGCGTAATTCTCCCGCTTACTTGTTAGAAAATGAGTGAAACTATGACAAACGACAAATCGCGACCATCATAGGCGTAGGGTTGACGAGATGAGAGGGCACATTGCTCCTTTTGGAGCAAATTGCGCAAATAAATCTGAACCTTAGTAGAAGGCCATTCATATTTCTCTGGGGACCGCCCTGGGCTATACCTATATATGTCACGCGAGTAAGGTAAATTGACAGAGGAACGGGTTCATACTGTATAATCTTAGACATATACACTGTTAATGTATTTAGTATAGTATACTAGTTTAAAGAAGGTAGGAAGTACAGTAAGTATTTAAATATTATTTGGCACCTATTTAAAAGCAATTTAATATTTAAATATAATAACATAATCATTTAAAAAATAACCTAAAGTTTTAATTTTAAACTACCTACAAAACTAAAACTAATACCTAAAAAGAAATAAAACATAACATGGATATGTACATATTAGGCTAGAGGTCCGAGCCCTGTGGAAATTTGGCACCTTAAAGTTCACAATACAAGGAGAAATCCTTGGTAAATAAGGTACATACCTAATTAACATTTAAAACTTTCGCGTTTTGAACACATATTAAATCACATTTACAATCGGGTCTATCGCGAATTTATTTCGATTGTAAATTTTATGTGAAATGTGATTGTAAATTTCATGTAGGTATTTTCAGTTTGTGTGGCTTGCGACTGATTTATGCCTTACTTATTTGTACAGTCACCATCAATTAGATATATCGGTGCGGCCAAGGCGCTCATAAATTTCATTCCACGAACTTTAACGTAATAATGGAGGCTTTGTTCAGATATTTGTGGACACCTTGCCCGCTCCGATATCTTACGGCGATTATATAAAACTGTTACTGTGTTCCATTTACTTAGTGCTATAGTCACGTTCGTTATTGGATAAATAATTAACGAAAGTTCTAGTTGCTTGTGCACACAATTGGCTTATACGAATACCTATATGACATCTCGATCAAGATTAGAAAAGGAAAGTCGAAATTAAAACTGACAACCTCCTTGTCACCCTCCCTAGAAAGCTTTACATTTCTGGTTTAAAGAAATCAAATTTCATTCATTATTCATATCATTGTAATCTTTTTAATATGAGGGTATGCCGTTTCGGAGCAAATTCGGAGGTAGATTCAACACCTCTGACTGTCAATCACTTCGGTTTGGGCGCGGCCTGCAACGCATGCTCCTCTGTGTGTTAATATTTCCAAAATTCGGTATTTCGGTGGTGCTTGCGAACAATAAGTTTACAAGGCGTGTGTGACGACCTCTCAAGGCCCTGGAAATCATCGGCGTGTGCTCAAGGTTAGTGGCTATCTCATATTGGTTGATTGCAATGCCTGTCCAAAAAATTTAATACGCTAGGGAACCTAGGACCGTGAATACGTGAACATTATGGCTTTAGTCCAGTGGGACCATTTCACCAGTATCATGGTCTTAGGAGCTTTAAATACGACTATAATTGTACGGTTAGTACAAGACAGTGTACGGTGATTTTATTAGCTCTTGTAAAGCGATAGCTGGACTTTACAAGAAGCACGTGGACTACAGCTTGTGGATCTAAAGCTTTCGACTGTATACGGCATGATATTCTCATTCACAAACTACACCACTATGGTTTTGACGGCACAGCTTTAAAAATGATGGCAAGTTACACGCAGAATCGAATGCAAGTTGTTGAAGTTAGAAAAAATGTCTCATCCCCTGAAATGTGTAAAATAGGCGTACCTCAGGGATCAATTCTGGGCCCAGTATTATTCTTGATTTATGTCAATGACTTGCCTTCGATTATACCAGAATGGGCGCAGATCAGCCTTTTTGCAGATGACACACATATTGGAGTTAGACACAAAGATCAAACATCGATGGAAAGACACCTAAGATGCATCACAGACATAATATTACACAAATGGTTTGAGTGTAACGGCATTGTTTTAAATAAAAATAAAATATATTTTAATTGACGCAAACTGTAAATCTTTTTTCATTAAAATGGTTTGAGTGTAACGGCATTGTTTTAAATAAAAATAAAACATATTTTAATTGACGCAAACTGTAAATCTTAGATTTCAATTATTATTAAGCGTATTTACCTTGCGTAAATGCATAATGCTCTCTCTATAAGTATAATATTGTATGAAATGTTAACTTACCATGTAACGATCATATTACGTTATGGTTAATAAATAAACTAAACTAAACTAAACTAAACTACCGGCCGTTGACTCCAAAATGGTGGTTAAACGCGCTTCAAGATTAACTTTAATGGGTTACCGACTTGTGGTTGGTTCAAAGCACAGTTTAGTCTTCTAAAAAACCTGACAAGTGCGATTCGGATTTCGGAGTCGCCCACCGAGATTTCCGTACTTTTTAGTATTTGTTGTTGTAGCGGCAACAGAAATACATCATCTGTGAAAATTTCAACTGTCTAGCTATCACGGTTCATGAGATACAGCTTGGTGACAGACAGACGGACAGCGGAGTCTTAGTAATAAGGTCCCGTTTTTACCCTTTGGGTACGGAACCCTAAAAACCTAGCTTCTACCCTTAACCCAAACATATACTATATCTCGAAAGTTCCCTATTTTAACCTCTAATAACGCTCGCTGGTAAACAAACGTACATTTTACTATTATATTAAGGTGCATTGGGGTTATTTCAAAAGCAATATTAATTTAAAAATAATTTTGATAACAAAACGCTTTGTGTCTCGCTATCCTTCCATATTAGTGCGACAGTGACAGTTGCGTTTCGTTTAGTTTAATATATTACATTTTATTAGCTTAACATAATGCATATAATGCAGATGACGGCCAGCTCGTAGCTTAGTCGGTAGTGACCCTGCCCAGTAAGCAGGTGGTCCCGGGTTCGAATCCTGGTACGGTCATTTATTTGTGTGTTTATCACAAATATTTGTTCCTGAGTTATGGATGTGTTCTATGTATAAACGTATTTATATATAACTATATAATTATTACAAAGCATCGTCTAGTACCCACAACACAAGCCTTACGTAGCTTACTGTGTTAAATAGGGATGATGACACAGGTTGAATTTTATAACAAAATCTAGTAACATAGATAGCAAATGAGAAATTTATCACAATAATGTAGATATTCAAATAATATATCCAAATAATACAAAAATGCAGGACTTGAAAGTTTGAAAATTTAAGTAATTTTTTAACTTCCAAAAAGGAAAAAAGTAAGGGTACCATTCGATTCCTTACATTTTATCCAAAAAAATATTGTATGGCAACTATATACATAAACACAATATTTCACCGACAAAAACGCAATTTTCTTATTTTGTCCATACATTCAAAATGGGCTCTCAGTGAACTTGACGTCACGTTCACTTATCGTTTTGTTAGAAGCGTTTCGCGAGTGAAGTACGACTGTCGGGCTTTGACTATCATTTCTGACTTTTGTATTGCTTTAATGCAATGGGTCCCATATAGACATTTGATCCTAAAAACAAACCTGATCGACTGATACCATTAATAAAAATTTGTCATCTAGCCTATTGTCTTATAACATTTATTAATTTATTATTTATATTATTTATTATACAAAGCAGCAAGCTGTCGCTTACCGGAGCTAACCACTCAAAATAACATACAAGACAAACACTATATTCTGCCACTTGGCATGTGCAGCTTAAAAATTGTTTCATAATATAATATGTACAGTCGCCATCAGATATATCTGAGCGGCCAAGGTGGTCAAAAATATCTCAAAACGCACTCTAACGCCTTGACAATAGAGGCGTGTTCAGATATTTGTGAGCACCTTGGCTGCTCCGATATATCTGATGGCGACTGTACATGCAAAACAAAATAGACTCTAATTATTAATTGTACACAAATACAACTTAAATATGCACAAATACATTACATTGGATTTCTTTATTATGGTGCACAATAAAGAATATTTACTTACTTACTACAGTGAAACTTTAAAAAAAAATGTCAAAGCAACAATAATTTACAATTTAAAAGCAACAATAATTTACAATTTGTTTTTAATCTCGAAATATGTTTGTATATTGTAATACATATCCCACATCTCGGCATTTATAATAACCCCAATGCACCGTAAAGTCAGCATCTAGAATTTCCAAATGCTAAACTTTCCGAGCCCCGCCAAACTAATTTCAATGAAACCTTCAACTTTTTACATAAATTTCCTTATTTGTTTAATTAGGCTCGGCTCCAGTTATAACTGTATCCTCGATAAATATATCTTAATTCTAAAATGACGTAAATCCTTTTGTCTTTTCAAGTGATTTTGCTCCTTATTTTTACAGGTTTATAGCTCAAAACGACGTATACTTTTTCGATAACTTAGTTGTGTTTTAAACGTTTTAAAGGATATCTATAAATAAACAATCTGCGCATTTAACTCTTTTACAAGTTAGGGATTTAATTTTCGAATACAATATTGAATGGTATTTAGACGTATTTGGTGGAATGAATACGAATTTATTAGATTTTAGGTATATTGGATTGTTGGTGATTTTGTTTACATAGAAATAACTAAATATTACCTTGTCTAAATCATTTCTAAAGAATGCCCCCGACTAAAGAATGTCTTTATAAACAAGATTTCTTAGTGTAATAATAAATATAAATCGTCAACATTTTTAAGCAATAACTCACATTCTGTCCCTTAATAACATTTAAAAGTTACGCGCGGACCAGAGACAACAATAATTTACAAAAAAAACACGTAAAAAACAGCAGGTGCTGGCCAATTACGAACAGCGAGAAGTAATGAGGAAGAAAAAACACCTTTTTATTACGGTAGCGGAGCGAAAAACGGCTGTGCGGCCATTTTTATTATTTCACGTCATTATCTGATACCATTTTATTACGTGTTCTGCCTGAGATTACATTTTTTATAAGATGTTTAACACCTTTTGGTACGCAGTAACAGAGTGCAGAGAATTACAAATCATAATTTTCTTATGTATACAACGGTAATATTTTCTTAAGTATACAACGGTGACCAACAACCTAACAAATGCAAGAACAACAAGTTTATTGATTTATTTATTTAGTTGTGATAATATATATATATTTATATGGATATGTTTGTGTTTATATGAATATTCATGCATAATACATTTATGTATTGTAGATTTCAGGTTTTAATTATTTACGTTTGTAATAATTAAACCACAATTTACTTTCTGTTCATAAGTGTTCATTTCTCTTCTCTTCTCTTATCTTGATTTATTTATTTTTTCACTCTCTCTCTCTCTCTCAAAGGTTGACTGGAAGAGATCCCTTATAGGTATAAGTTCGCCTTTGTACAGTAGTAAAAGAGTCATTGTGGCATTTTTTATTTTATTTTAATTTTGACGTCTAAATACTTAGAAAATTATATGAAGTGCATTGGGGTAAGTTCGCGGAATGATTTTAGAATGAAAAATATCTACAACCATTACAACCAAAAGCACATACTTTAGCAACACTTACGCTAACGCTTACTATGTCACCTATAGCTTTCTGTTGCTACATCCAGTTTCAAAAATTTCCCGCTTTCGGAATAATCCCAATGCACTTTAAAGGTCTGAAAATCATTAACAGCGCTTCAGGAACCAATAAAATCAATTTCTAAATATAAACATGCACACTCATATGACCTAGCCAAACCCTACTTAAGCCAGCGTCAAAAGAAGATTAAAGTACGACATTCGAACCCTCTTTAGCCGCGAGAAAATATGTCACCACGTTATTCCGTCCGTCATTCGCATCGTTTGTCTCTGTCACCCGCTACGAGAGAGACAGGGCCGATAAATATTAAACGCGATAAGGGTACCGAACAAGTTTAATTTTAAAGTTAATGGTGTTGCAAAATTTTGGTGTAGTTTTAAGGGTTAAGGGGTTGCGGATTAAATAAGTCATTTTAAAGTTTGGGGTTGGATAGAGTAGGTTAATAAAGTAGGAAATGATGCGTATGTCAGATAAGAAATGATCGATGGAGTAAAATGAATAAATAAGGGCTTACTTACAGAAATATATTTAGCTCTTCGATTGAGTATCATGTTTTTCAAGCATTGACGTATATCTGAGGATGGGCCTTACGGGCACTAAGAATGGTGCTAGTTCAGCGGTGTGCCTCACGAAATCGAGCCAATCGTGCTGTTTAACGCGCGTAGCGCGCGCTAATTAGCATGCTAAGGGCGTTAGCCGAGCCCGAGCGTCTGACTGCCCGCTCATTATATTAGGTACTGGACAGAAGTAGTCATTGGTAGGTCTAAGTAGATATAGGTTACTAACATAGTATAAAGGCTAAAATGTTACTAACAAAATATGGATCGCTTTTGATCTGAAATAAAGATTTTTTTATTTTTTTTATTTCAACCAATCGTGCGCGTAATGCGTACTCATCAACCAATAGCGTTGTAGCTGTTGCACACCAATGTACTGGCCTCATTCTTATTACCTATGATTGCCCGTAAGGCCCATCCTTAAATATAATACGAGTACGTCAATGTTTTCAAGTAATTCAATAAAACTACTGATGATCTCTTTAGGGGCATATTGAGTGTTAGCCTTTTCGGATCACCATCGCCATTTTCTTGTGGTTCAAATTCAAAATTCAACCTCTACTTACTTTTTCTAGCCGGAATATGATACCGGTTATGCGTTTTTACATTGTCCGATTCGATATCGGATGTAGGAACCTACACGGGGCGCGTCCGGGCGCCGTCTTTGGCGGTCACTCACACTACAATAAACATTATGCCTACACATACGCACACAAACAAATATTATCGGTCCGACAGCTGACGGGGGGCTCCGACATGGCTGAATTTATCGACAGCGCCTTTCCGATATCGGATGTCGGAATGCGCCTAACAAAAACAGCTGCAGGGGAGGATCCTCCATTTAAATAAACGAAACCGAAAACAAACTCACAAAACCTACCTTTGTATACCAATTTTCATAACAATTTAAACATAAAAACACTTTCTTATACGAAATTGGTTGAGAACTCTCAGGGTCGTTCAAAGTGTAAACATTCCGGGGGCTTGTTCAAATTATGCAAATTCATTCCTTACGTAGGGTAAAAAAGCCCGGAAACAATAGCTCTTATTAAATTAGACGTCGTTCGTGACAGAGCGGAAACCATTCAGAGCTGATCTTCTGAAAATAGATACTTTATAATTTCTATTTCCCGTTGTTTTGTTTATGGTGAATATACAACACAACGGGACGGGACGCCATAATACATTGCAAGTGCCCAACACAATCAAAACTCAATCAATTATTCAAATAATAGAAATATTGGGTAAATAATGTTATTCTTAACAACAATATGACAGAAATGTGTAGTCCGAATGAAAAACAGCGCATTAAATTTGATGATGTAAAATGTTCTCAATATCAGAGTAAAGTTTAAGCTTTCTTATTGCGCAATATCGCCTCGTGTGTAATGACCAACGTAGCACACTTGTATCACAATGTACTATAATCACACTTGTGAGGAAAAAAAGGGGAAAAAATAAAACTTCTGCCTAATTTCGGACGTACATTACAGCCCTAGGTCAAAATTTAGGATTTGCGGACCGCATCGCCTCGCAAAATGTTCAATATTTTGATTGTGATGAAAAAATATATTTACAGTCCTAGGTCGAAACGTAGGATTTACGGACCGCATCACCTAAGGTTACACTTTTTACGTGTGATGAAATAGTAGATTGTTAACGAAGGGATGAAAGGCACTGATTTCTGTCGAGGCATTTTGGCGCTCGAACGCAGTGAGAGCGCCAATAGTCCGAGACTGAAATGATGCCCTTCACCCGAGTTAAACACTCTACTTTTCATTTCGAATACGAGAAAAGTAAAATGCATGTGTTTTCTTAAAAACATGACCAAGTATAAATTTTTACTGTATTTCTTGAGGGTACTTTCAGTTAACAATTTAGGCAACAGTGTCGTAATTTATGGAATGGAGAGTCAAATATCATAATGGAAATTGCATAACAAATCCATTTAAACTTAAATTTCAATTGTTTATCGTAAAAAAACTAAAAAAAATCGTACTTCGAACGTAAAATGCTCTAGTGCAGACACGTATCATTTTCTGCACACCTTTTAGAACAGCAATGACCCTCTTTCAGAGCATGAGAAATGAAAAATATTTTATCGTGCAAAATGTATTGTATCCTGTGTATGTCGTGTTATAGGCATTATATCAGTTTAATCATACGAGTATCATTATCATTCTCTTTAATCTTTTATTAACAACTACTACCTACCAAAATCTTTTATTAAAACAATAAAAACGAGATAAATGTTCTTATTGATCCGAACTCCGTTGACCGTGTGAAATGCGACTCGGGCCCAATTAAGTAAATGTGAGAACCTTCAAATAAAGGGCCGGGAAACTTTCGGTATCGTTATGACGGTGGAATAGAGCGTGTGTTATATATTATGTTGTATATCATATATTATAAACAGAAGGTCAACTCATAGTACAGTCAGCATCGCAAGTAGCGGATCAGACGACTCGTCAAAAATATCTCTAATAACTTAACAAAAATAAATAATTGTCTATATCTAAAACTTTTTTTAGACTGTGACAGATAACCTACAAATGCGAACTGTAGTGACATACTATAGCTAGCCATACACGCACGGTTGCCCGTCGGATCTGCCTGAAAGATGTGTCTGGCGGGCACATCCGTCAATGTGTGGCGAGAAATAGACACAGATTTGTCCGCCGGATGCCCGTCCGCTGCCCATCTGTGTCTATTTCTCGCCACACATTGACGGATGTGTCCGCCAGACACATCTTTCAGGCAGATCCGACGGGCAAATCGGTGCGTGTATGGCTAGCTTATTTGGGAAAGGTGGCAGTTGTATTCAGGGTAGCAGATACTTTATGCGCGATGTTTCATCCGCAACTATTGATTCTGATTGTTACGAAAAAAAGCGCTGGTGGCCTAGCGGTAAGAACGTGCGACTCAATCTGGAGGTAGATGGTTTAAACCCCGGCTCGTACCAATGATTTTTAGAGCCTTATATACGAAATATCGTTTGATATTTACCAGTCGCTTTTCAGTGAAGGAGAACATCATGACGAAACCGGACTAATCCCAGTAACGCCTAGTTTACCAGTGGGAAAACTGCTTACTGGGATTAGTCCCAGAGGGGTTGGAAGGTCCGATGGCAGTCGCTTTCATTAAAACTAGTGCGTACGCCAATTATTGGGATTAGTTGCCAATCAGACCCCAGGCCATGAGCCGTGGCAAAATGGCGGACAACACGCGGAAGATGATGGTTGAGAAATGACGGAGTTCTATGGTAACAAACATTAAAACCGCTAGATGGCGCCACTGCTAGAAACATAGTCTTGAAACACTCCGTAACTAAATTAATCAAAAAAATAGTATTTAGTGTTAATATAAACAATATTGCAGTTACTAGTGATCGTTGGATTGAAAATAAGACGTGACAGTGTTGTTTGGACTTTTGAAGTCGATAAAAAAAATGTTTTGACTACCTTACTATGAATGACAACTATTTTAACCTTTCTCCGCTAGTAACTCTTATTCTTCAAATGTCTTGATCAACATTTTTAATATAAGCGACCATTTTTCTAAAACGGTTTCCTACAAATCTCTAAGGCGTAAAGAGCGGTTCAAAAATTAATTGACTCGCGAGTAATCCTCTTGGTAGCTTAGATGGAAGCGGCTTAAAGACGGGACTGGGGCGAAATGTTAGCAGACAAAATGTGATCGCCAAAACTTTCATTGGAACTTAAATGTGATTATGATGGGGTTAAAATTGTCTTTAACTCAATACTCAATAGAAAGTTATTTTGAGGTTGAGCTTTAAATTAAAGGAAAAAACGTATTTTTTACACTTTTTCTCTATTTGGCCCGTTTAACCCCTTAACGAACCAGATTATAAGAAATTTTCAATTCAAGGCTTATTGCCACCTTATAAGTACCTAGTCCTAAAACCGCTTAAGAAAAAAAAATTACGCTATAGGGTAGTCATTTTTAACAGACTTCAAGATTTTCAAAAGGAGGAGGTTATCAATTCGGTTGCATGTTTTTTGTTTATGTTTGTTAATCCATAACTCCGTCATTACAAGCTTTTATTTAACTTGCAATGTACCTATGTAAGTATGTATGTAATATGTATGTAATATGTTTGCAAGGGTCAAATCTTGCAATTTAAATTTGACCCACTTCCCGGTTTCCGATGAAGCTGAAAATTTTGTATACATATGTAGGTCGGGTGACAATGCAATATTATGGTACCGTCGAGCTGATCTGATGATGGAGACAGGAGGTGGTCATAGAAACTCTGTTATAAAACAACGCAACCTAATTGTGTTTGGGGTTTTTAGAATTGTCTCAATGAGTATTAGTTGTCTGTGGAAAGAAAAGTACAGTCAGCGATAAAAGCTTGTACCAAAAGTTCAATTTTTGCCAAAAACTTATTTTTAACCTACTGTCATGTATTGTGTGTAGTACATATACCCAGCCCAAGCCCGTACCAACTGAACCAAGAGGTTATTTTCTACGAATGGCTAGGTTACGTTACGAGCTTTATTTATGTTCATGTATTTGATTGTACTGTAGATTTTAGGAAAGAAATAATACCTACGCATTAACATAACTATAACTATAAGAAAAAATCTGTTCAGGAAATGTATTATATAGGACCTTTCTAATGATAATTTGTAGTTACATTCTAATCGAAAATATTAGATCGAATTTAAATTATCGTGAGACATAAACTATTAACTTAGCGGTTTCACTCACGTATTTTTAGTCACTCGCGCGACATGTTTCGGAGAGCCTAGGTCTCCATTTTCAAGCACTAACAGTGCAGTGCAGTGTGAAAATATTAGTTAATTTAGGACCACAGTTGCGAGCTTTTGACTATACATAGTTAGATCTATGGCTACAGTATGGGGTTCTTCAAAAAAGGAGTGTACAGGTTTTTAAAGGGTCGGCAACGCGCGTGTAATATCTCCGGTGTTGCAGGCGTCCATAGCCTACGGTAACTGCTTACCATCAGGCGGGCCGTATGCTTGATTGCCACCGACGTGGTATAAAAAAAGATCTATATTTAACCTATGTTTACAAATAAATAAATTTTGATGTTTGATTTTGATTTTGATAGTTTCACGGTAAGAGTATAAGATAAGATAAGATAAGATAAGATAAAATTTATTTTATTTAAAAATATCCAAAAATAAAAACAATCATAATACGCTAATAGTATAGTGTAGTATAGTCTAATAGTATAGTATCATTTTAATAACAAAACTTCCGTGCGACACAGAAATATTAAATATATTAATAACGGGTCACTCACGTATTTTAATATATTTAATATTTAGTAAGAGTATAATGTTGTGAATTATACCTAGACCAACTATAAAATGTTTTGTAGTAAAATATGTACTGGCTTTGATGTTTATTATCTAAGCAATAACAAAATGAAAGGCATTACACGTTTAAATGAGTGCTTAACACGCAGCAATAAAAGCGATATTTACTCGTGTCATTATTTCTGTATCTACATATATTATTTATCATAATAAAATATCATGATAACAATATTGGAGCAATAATTAACGCGCATCAAGGATTTTCATATAATATTTTTAATAAATTGTGTTTAAACATTCTTAATAGGTATGTTGAATATTAGTAATATGATGACAGTCGCCGCTGTTTTTTAAAATATTTCTTACTAGGCCCAATCCAACTAGTTTTAGAAACAAAATGACCGCTTTTTCGACGGTTGATTGACGGTTCAGATTAAGTTCACACGAGCATTAATGCATTAATATTACTTAAGTAATATTTAAATGAATAAATGACAATCTTTATTTTCAGGCAACTATTGGCCCATAGATAAATACCTTAAAACTAGCATACATATTATTATAGACTATATTTTAAAACTAAAAACACACAAATATGGCTACGATTCAGTTCGCAACCCTGCACTACGGAGCCGGCTGCGGAACCGCCGGAACTTGAGACCCTTTGGCAGGGCGGACACGCTATACATCAAAAATCACTCGCGTTTCTATGTGTGAACGGCACGTCCCTACACGCGTCATGCGTCATAGTGTGAGTAAGTTGCTTAAAAACAGTACTGAGAGCACGCCAGAAGTCCGCCAGATTTCTGTCGCGGGGCGAGGTAATTTGAGTCGGGGCGGGGCGGTGCGTAGCCGTTCTGTATGATAATAATAATGCCTTCGACCTATTATATACTCCACATTGGTGAATGAGTGGCGAATTGAAAATTATAAAACCTTTAATCGAATATCGCCCAAATATATCCAAAGGCTTTTTAGAGCTAGATTTACTTTGACCCAATTAAAAATATACAACCAAATCAGTCCGAAATTAAAAAGGGGTCAGGTGGAAATGGTATAAAAGTTTTAGGGTCCCGTGAGTAAATCACCAGAACCCTTGTAATTTGATTCAATATGTCCATCCCTCCTGTCCGAGATACAGAGATCACTTGCTCGATAGATGGAGCAAGGGAGACGAGTAGTCGTCGGCGTATTGACGCTAACGATCTACTATTTTTCTGTTTCTCAAATTTATAAATCCTACCTACTTGACGCTATATCATAATGAAGTTTGTATTGTTTTTAAAAAATAAAAATAAATCTGTTTATTTAAGTATGCACCAAGTATAATTAGGTGCAGTGTGCATGAAAATTGCATTTTTTTTTAAGTTAAACAAATAGCAATAAATGTAATTAAAAGGCCTAATAGTATGTTGATTACTAGGCCTTAGAAAAGTGGAAGTGCAAGATTGGGAATTAATTACGAATACCTACAATAAGTGAAAATTCCAAGAAGATAACTAACATAACCTAAAAAAATGTCATTTGCGATTTGCCATCTCCACTTCTATTCCACTGAAGAGTCATCCGACAAAGGGCGCAAAATGTCAAAAATGACAGAATTAGAAGACTTATTAAAATAATTGCGAACAGATATAGGAAATAATTCTAAAGAATCACTGCAAAATTTCGGAGACAAAATTACGACAAAGATCAGCAAACTG
This sequence comes from Cydia strobilella, assembly GCF_947568885.1. NCBI lineage: Eukaryota > Metazoa > Arthropoda > Insecta > Lepidoptera > Tortricidae > Cydia > Cydia strobilella. Next base: position 790,619 of record NC_086052.1, read on the forward strand.
ATGAAAAGTTTGACATGTTGCAGGTTGCAGGGCAAATAAATAAATTAAAAAAAGTCAATTCTTGTCAAGACAAAAGAATTTCGAACCTTGAAAGATTAAGCAAACAAAGAAATATTTTATTTTTTAGAATTACCTAAGGGGAAAAATCATATGGCGAATTAGAATCAACAATTGTCGAACAGTCGAATGGAACTGCAGATGGTTTGGCGAAAGGGTAAATACATAGAAAAAAAAGTGAAACCGATTGTTGTAACAAACACTCGCTATACTTAAAAACAAGAAGCATATGAAATCAGAAAGTATTTACATAAAAGAAGATTTCCCACCATTTACATGAATAAATAATTTTTTATCATCTTATATAGACAGTAAAATGACACAGAATAGATCTGAAAGTGCGGAGTCTATTGCAACTAGTCAATGCTGTGATCGTAACTCCTCGCAACACTCTCGCAGATTAAAATTTATTGGGGGATGCTCTTGAAAAATGTCAAGTTGAGAGCGAAAAATGCCCAGGATCTGATTTTAACAGGCCGAGGTAAGTGTGTTATGTTTCGGGAATTTATTTTGAAATAAATGCGACGTTTTCAACCAAAAGGTACCACATTGTCGGTTGTCGATAAGGTTGATTTGTAATTGAAGCTATATGGAAATAGCGCCTTACTGACAAGTGACAATAAGTACCCTTTTGGTTGAAAATGGCACAAATATTGGTTTGAAACTATAAAATAGACAAGTGGGGTGGCGCATCGCTGTTGGTAAATTTAAAATATGACTTGAAATCCCGGTAGTATAATGCTCTTACGTATATTGTGGAAGAAATATTAGCTGTCATCAGGTGAAGTCTCGGTAGCTCAGTTGGCAGAGCGACGAGCTAGTGATCCAGTCGCAAGTTCGAGTCTCGCCCGAGTGATTTTTTTCACTTTTCATTTATTTCTAGATAGATTTAAAGTATATTTTGTGAAAAAGAAAAGTGTTACATGAAAAATAAGAATGCCTATTTACTTATTGCTTACAGAAATTATTCTGATGCCACATGCGGAAGGGTACCGACTTGTATAGTATTTAGGTTATCTTTAAAGGCTTTTTGTAATGGTACAAAAGGGGACCTTAGAGGATCTTTAAAGGCTTTTTGTAATGGTACAAAAGGGGACCTTAGAGGATCTTTAAAGGCTTTTTGTAATAGTACAAAAGGGGACCTTAGAGGATCTTTAAAGGCTTTTTGTAATGGTACAAAAGTTTAGTTCCTCTATCATAGGATAGAGGTTTTTTTGATGAATTTTTGTACCACTTTTTTGCCATATTTGCACAAAAATTGCCAAGTTAAGCCGCGGCCGACCAAGAGCAGTTGAAGCTACTAATGGTCACCTACCCCTACAGTAGGTATTTTCTATTTTTTTTATCAGGTAGGGTAAAGTTTTTTGCAGTCGGCCACCGGACTAATAGGGCAACTTCGGAATTTCTCCTTGATACAATACTACATAGAAACAACGTGTCGGACGTTTTGGCCTGAACCATTCTAGCATAAAATCATCCTTTATGAAGCAAAGTTGTAACAAAATGAGCAATTTCTACCATTTCCCCATATTGACCTCATCATTGGCCACAGCATCTTGACAGATGATTGTTACAGCGACAGTTTATTATGAAGAAGAGGTCTGTGCGCCGTCGGAGATCGGAGGTGCGGCACATCTCTTCCTGTGGCTGTAAAGTCCAATCGCAGCACGACACTTATATTGACCTATCCCCTTTATATAACTTGACTCCATATTATATTTATTCGTATAAAAGATCATATAATACAAATGCATATACATATATAATCATTTTAAATTTGTAATGTTTAAATGTGTTGATTTTGAATTTTTGAATTTTAATCTTTTTAATTTTTATTTCAATTTTAATTTAATTTTTTATGATTTAATTGTTCGTTTATTTATATTTATTTGACTTGGTTTATGAATTTTGTGATTGATTATTTTTAATTATTTTTAATTCTACTTGTAAATTGTTGTGTAGGTACAGTCGCCATCAGATATATCGGAGCGGCCGAGGCGCTCACAATATCTGAACACGCCTCTATTGTCAGGGCGTTAGAGTGCGTGTTCAGATATTGTGAACACGTTGTCCGCTCAGATATATCTGATGGCGACTGTACATAATATGGACTATTTGTCTGCAATAAACGATTACGATACGATATTTCCAGCCCTGATGCCCTCGGATTACCACCAAATAATCCTCTGGTTTCATTGGCTCCTGTCCAAATGTAGCGTTAGAAAATACTGCACACATTTAGGTAATAACCGTTGCCAGCTAACACCTGGGTTTTGAAAAGCAATGTAAAACTTGGCGGTGATGTTTGAGAACTATATTCTTTCTTATTATACCGCTACTATTATGAAATACATTTCTAGAGTTATTATGTATGCGAAAAGTATGCAACGGAATTTTTATTAGGTACCTACTAACTTACTACTAGGTAACTACGGAAGCACAGAAGTCCAAACTCGGGGTTTATCAGAGAGGTATGGAGCGCAGCATATTAGGGGTGAAACTCGGGGATCGCATCCGGAACACCACGCTGCGCTCTAAAACCCAAATAATAGATGTAGCTCGGAAAGCGGACAAGTTAAACTGGGACTGGGCTGGTCATGTCTGCCGCATGCCGAATGACTTGTGGGCCAAAATAACCACAGAGTGGGTGCCCCATAAGTCAAACCGGGGATCCGGCAGACCTCGTCGGCGATGGCGGGATAACTTGGACTCCTTTTTGAGCGACTGGCCAGATGTAGCTCAAAACCGGGAGGAGTGGAAGAAGAGGGGGGAGGCCTTTGCCCAGCAGTGGGACACAATGGGCTCGTAATAATAATAATAATAACCTACTAACCTGTTTTTGACAATGTATCTTTGTTAGTCAGTGTATAAGAACCGGATGCATTGGGGCCCACTGACTACCAGTCAGTTGTTCGGAACTGTAAAAATTTTGTTCTAACTGACAGGCTGATATCGTCCGGCGGACTGATAATCAGTGGGCCTATTATTAAGTTCTTACGCCGGAAGGCCATTTCAAACGGTACATTTTGATATCTAAATGATATAATTTTGCTATCATTTGGGATTGCATTTCTATCGTATTTGTATGAACATTGTACTCGTGTTGGCGAGAGCGAGACGCACGGCGCACGAGAGAATTATAACAAAATGATGACAAAGCGTCAGTTCATGGTGGCCTTCCCTAACAGCCGGGCTAGCACATGATTGGCGCAAAAGTATCTCGCCGCGACATAGCCTACCCGTCCTCCTTTAATTTATACAGTTAGTAAAAGACGGGTAGTCTATTTCGCGGCGAGATACTCGCGTCAATCATGTGCTCGGCCTACAGATATAGGTAATTTAATTTTGTACACATTCTTCATGTCGTCGCTGTTAGGACAAATAATTTCAGAAAGTGAATGGGCGCTGTCATAATTGAAAAGAACTATTATTTATTTCAGCGTCAATTTCCGTATTGCATGAATTCAATCTCTCGAATTCGTGGGATCTGACACACACTACGAGGATTTTAATCATAACCTAATTAATGTTAATAACATAGCCAAATGAATTATAGTGAGATTTCAGAAAACAGACCTCGGTTGTATAGATAAGATAAAGATAAAGATAAAAACCAATTTATTTAAGTAGGATCGGTTGGATTGCTTTTGCCTCGTCAAAAATCTACATTATATCTTAAACGAAATTAATACTGAAGTAAAAATAAAGCATGCATGCGCATAAAATGCGATTACCTAATGGATGCGATTATAAAATTATAAGAATGATTTCTATTTCCATCGTAACTAGAAAAATGTTGCCGTTATCTTGAAAATATCACACACTAAAAAAATCGGCCAAGTGCGAGTCGGTCTCGCACACCGAGGGTTCCGTACTTTTTAGTATTTGTTGTTATAGCGGCATCAGAAATACATCATCTGTGAAAATTTCAACTGTCTACCTATCACGGTTCATGAGATACAGCCTGGTGACAGATAGACAGACGGACAGCGAACTCTTAGTAATAGGGTCCCGTTTTTACCCTTTGGGTACGGAACCCTAAAAAGCAGTTAAAACAATATTCGATATGTAAACTATTCAAACTGTGCCAATTTCCAAGCTCTCAAGTACACGCGGAACAAAACCAATGTCAACAAGTACTCCATGGAATTATGTAACCATGCCACGCTACGGTGCTCTGAGTTACTTCATAGAAAAAGAGCTAAAAACGTATAGAAAATACATGCACTTAAGACCGTTTAGTTTGAAAGATCTACGCGTGTGCAATGGAACTCGTAGCCTACGTGTTGCTTTTTACGTTTACGACTGGATTTTCGCTGCATTGAAAAAAGAACCTTAAAATTGAGAAGGTAGGTTTGGATTTGCGGTGTTTTTTAGTGGTTATGTTTTTATTTGCGTGGGGACCGGTGAAATGGGAATATAGTAGAAATGTAAGTTATACACTTGGCAATGTTAACCCAGTTATATTTTTGAAATATTTTTTATCGAATAGTGCTGTTTCAGCTGGTGATATACTGTTTCTGCATGATTAGTTTTCACCTTCATCCTTTGTAATAGTTATTTCATTTGTTATAAAGAAACGTAAAATATAAGTGAATAAGGGAGAGGTTGAAACGGGAGTTGGAGGGGGTAGACCTCGGCGGACTTTCTCTGATCAGATCGGGGAAATCCTGAAGAGAGGCCAGGTCAAGAGCACCCTAAACCGGCGCGATGTATTAGGAATGTTATGAAAGTCAAGCGTAAGAGGTAATGTCAGGATCGTAGCAAGTGGAAATCCGTGGTATCTGCCTACCCCTTCGGGAAATAGGCCTGATTATATGTATGTATGAATGTATGTATTAGATTTATTAGTCTTCGCTCCCGTCAAAGCTACTCGTTAAGTAAAACATGTCGAGTAATCTAGACTAAAAATACGTGTGAGCTTATTACATTTGCATACCGGAGCAAAATGGTGTCGCGGAACGCACACACCGTATAATTAACGAAAGCATGCCAACAAAAACATGGCGAATAACTTCAAAAGAACCCATTAGAACGCAAAGGGAACCGTTCAAGGAACTTCTTAAAACTAGTTGAGCAGTGAAATGAGTTACACAACTTATGCAGAGGTGAAAACTTTCCGTCACTAATGCCAAATTGATCGAGCGGTAGGCGAAGCCTTCTATAATTCACAAACATTTTGAGGGCTTATTACGCAAGGTAACATTCAAACATTTGGCCTTTTAAATGCCTATTAGGCACAGACTACACTGACACCGTATTATGAAGTTTTACAATAGACCGCGAGCCAGGCGCAAATTTCGTCAGTCATCGCCTCCCGGGCGAAAACTCGAAGTTAACGGCTATGTATGATGAACCCTCATGAACGTCAGCTTTCGCTCCGTTGGTGGGTTGAGGAATGGCAGCCGCTGAAACGCGTAACACGGTCTTTCCACCGCGATACAACAGGCTGGCGATTTGTTTTATTAACAATAGCATCTAAACTATCTTCTGACAAAGTATCAAGCGGGAGGCGATGTCTAATTTTTTTTTATAGACTATTTGCTGCCATTCCTCAACCCACCAACGGAGCGGCAGCTGACGTTCACGAGGGTTCATCATACATGGCCGTTAACCACTATACGAGTTTCGCCCGGGAGGCGATTGGTCATGGAAATCTGTTCCTGGCCCGCGGTCTACAAAGAGCACGAAATCCCACATAGGTGCATTTTACTTATAAAATGCTAGGATTTAAGCAACACAACCGAGGTGTATTTTTAACCATTTTATACTATGATAGCCTAGTCCTAGTTAAACTAATGCACTCTTTACATGTAACTAACAGCAAAGAGGATATAATATAGGATAGAGCGGTACTGTCATAGTAAATTTTGTAACCACAGTAAATTCACTGCCATCAATCGACACACTTTAAAACTAAAAATGAAGATTTATAAAAATACGATAATGTATTTGAATATGGATAAATGTTTTTTTTATTCGCATTAATTATTTTTATATGATTTTGACCCATGTTCTTTCACTGATATGTGTTAAAATGCGTTGTTAAATAACAAACGAAACCGTCAACGCCCTCTATACGAGAGTAGGCCAAAGGTAGTGGCGCCATCTAATCGAGAATCAAATTTTCGTGATTTTCGAGGCACGTATTTTGCTCAGACTGTATCCATCTATTACGGAGTTATATCTATCATAGCTAACAGTAGAAAAATATGTTACAATTAATGTTTCACATTATAAGATTTAATCTTTAAACAAAACTTTAAGCTTTCTAACAAAATTTCTTGATTAAGATCGCTTCAAAAGTCCAAAAAAATGTGTATATTTGCCTAGATATTCGCTTTGTCTACGTTATAAAGGATGAATCGTATGTATAAAGTAATATCTTTTCAGCCTCGCACCGTGCGGTGCGCTGAGCAATATGGCGTAGAATAAAATGCGGGTTTTATTAACTGGAAGGATCATGCCGTAGAAAGGGGTTTGAAACTTTGATCAACGTTTTTAAAGTATAAAGAACTAGGTTTTTGAACACGAGTTTAAAGTTACCGATCAGATTTGGACTACACCAGCACTACTGCTGCAGTAGTGCGGCACGACGCTGTCAATTGTATTGCCACAGGGCGGACATGCTATACATCAAAAATTACTTGCGTTTCTATGTGTGAACGGCACGTCTGTACACGCGTGTGAGTAAGTTGCTTAAAAATAGTACTGAGCGGCCGGCAAACGGCCGTCAATCTGCTGTCGCGGGGCAAGGTAATTCGAGGGGCGAGGCGGTGTGTGGCCGTTCTGTATGACAATACTATTACTTATTCTGTAGTATTGCTTTAGGAAACATCAAGAAGGTAATTTCTGCAGGAATGCAGTCGGTTTATTGCAGCGGTATTACAGCGCGACATAACTGCCGACTGCAATTGTCAGAAATCCTGACAGTAACAACAATTTTGACATTTTCAGCAGCAATGTCGCGCCGCAATACTGCAGCAGTAACGCTGGTGCTGTCTGAATCCAAACGGTACCGATATGGTTGGTAACTTTTATGGTACGCACCATAATGTTACTAAGAATCTCTTTAACATTATTATATCTACTGATGTATCTAAATTAATATTTCTAGAACGTAATTCAAAAAATATGCTATGACTAATAAAGAGATTCCTTTTCAACTTTTCACTTGTTTCACCAGCCATGTATCCATTTCCCAGGAAGTTTCACGTACCTGTAACAATAAAAAGTTATGAGTTTAAGTTATCTTAGGACTAAGATTAAGTTATGTCCTAAACCTACATCGTTTTACTTTCAAGTGTTCTTAAACAAATCTTTGCCCTCGCAAAAGTTACATAAAGTTAGAGTAAGTTATTGACCGAAATTGTCACCGTTTCAACTTGGGCAAAAAAAATATGTTGTTCTTCTCTTTAGGTCGCATTTTTCAACCCAATCCTGTGTAGCTTGGTGAGCATTGAACAGGTTCGATACCTTATTAAATTATACAGGGAAGAAAAAAAATTATGGGCCCTGGAGGGAAAGTCCCTTTAAACCTTAAGTTAGCTTATTTTACTTAAAGGAAACATTCTTTTATTTTTAAAAAGAATCAAAACTGCATTCAAAGATTTTTAATTTTTTTTTGCTTACTTAGTTACTTACTGCTGTGGCGCGACGATCCGAAGTGGACCTTGGCCTCCGACACCAAAGACCGCCATGCTACTCTGTCCAAAGCCGTTTCTGTCCAGTCGACGGCGCCGAGTTCGCTTTGTTTATGCGAGTTGTTTTTTTGCTTGTCTAAAAATATTTTTGAGTACTAAATATTCGATTTTATGGATATTTTGTACGACAGACGAGTGTAAGGCCTTATGTTTCTTGAAGAAATGTTATCATTAACATTAACTGTATCGAATAGTAGAATAAAATAGCGTGTTTATTTTTTGGAATTTTTAGTCAGTTCGATTCCCGGGCGAGACAAGCGAATTAAAAGAAATCTTTGCAGTTTTTTTTTTTTTTTTATTATAAAAGAATGTTTCCTGTAAAATGAGCTTACTTAAGGTTTTAAGGCACTTTCCCTCCAGGGCCCCTAAATTTTTTCCATACTGTACCTATATAAGTGGAAAAATGGCGGAGCCATATTGGGCTCGCGAGGGCTACATCTTACAGAACCACGAGTAAAATTGTTTTAACCAAGTTAGTATCGCTAAAATATATTTCACAAGTATACAATTCAGCGCTGCAAAATATGAGACGAAATATATCCGTATAAAGCTTGAAACTTTATATAAAGGATTTAAGTGCAGTTTCGGCGCACCATACCGTAGGTATTCATACAGAATTAACTGTTTTAGCTCTTTTTCTACTTTAAAACATCGTAAGTCCTCGTGATTTTCGCCACACTTATGCCGTCTCACGTAATTTATATTTCATCTCGTTCGTTCCTAAAATGGCCGTGTATTTTCAAAGTTTAAGCCGTAAAACTCGACTGTTTGGTGTAGCCAAGAATCTTAGTGCATAATCTTGTAGCGTTTCGAGGTTCTTCAACTCGAGACTTCGTTCTGGTTTTGTTTAAAATGAGTCGAAAAGAAATAAAACTATGAAAACGGATTATATCGCGTATATTGAATTTATAACACATCCCGACGTTTCGAACCCTTTACAGCGTTCGTGGTGACCCGTTGACCACGAACGCTGTAAAGGGTTCAAAACGTCGGCATACTATTACTTATTCTGTGACGTCGGGATGTATTATAAATTCAATGTACGCGATATAATCCGTTTTCATAGTTTTATTTCATGAGTAACTATCGCGGTAACCGAAGACAATATTTTGACTTGCAGCACTATTGCTGAGTGAAAATGGCATTCAGTTGGCAACTGCTATGCTCTAAATAAAAAGAACCGGACAATAGCGAGTCGTAGTCGCCCACCGAGGGTTCCGTACTTTTTAGTATTTGTTGTTATAGCGGCAACAGAAATACATCATCTGTGACAAGTGTCTAGCTATCACGGTTGATGAGATACAGCCTGGTGACAGACGGACAGACGGACAGACGGAGATACGGACAGACGGACAGACGGACAGACGGACAGACGGACAGACGGACAGACGGACAGACGGACAGACGGACAGACGGGCAGACGGACAGACGGGCAGACGGACAGACGGGCAGACGGACAGACGGGCAGACGGACAGACGGGCAGACGGACAGACGGGCAGACGGACAGACGGGCAGACGGACAGACGGACAGACGGACAGACGGACAGACGGACAGACGGACAGACGGACAGACGGACAGACGGACAGACGGACAGACGGACAGACGGGCAGACGGACAGACGGACAGACGGACAGACGAACAGACGGGCAGACGGACAGACGGACAGACGGACAGACGGGCAGACGGACAGACGGACAGACGGACAGACGGACAGACGGACAGACGGACAGACGGACAGACGGACAGACGGACAGATGGACAGACGGACAGACGGACAGACAGACAGATAGACGGACAGACGGACAGCGGAGTCTTAGTAATAAGTTCCCGTTTTTACCCTTTGGGTACGGAACCCTAAAAATTTACTCAATTACCGATTTCGTTTCGATCGCTACGCTACGGAGCGTAAACGATTAGATTGGCATGTTGGCTACGCGGCCTGTTAACAACGTAGACGATAGAAACGTTTGTGTTTCGGCCAGTCTGCATTTACATTTGAGGCACGTGCTGTTACAGTAAACGATCGTCGGGATGTTGATGCAAGGCGAGTCTCCAAGGAATACATTCTCCGTGAGACACGAGACATGAGACTATGGGCATAGAAATCACAGTAGTTTCGAAATTGGTTTGAGTTGATGTTGACTCTATGGCTGTCAAAATACTTTGATTTTAAGGGTAAAAACGGGACCCTATTACTAAGACTCCACTGTCTGTCTGTCTGTCTGTCCGTCTGTCTGTCACCAGGCTGTATCTCATGAACTGTGATAGCTTTTTAGGGTTCCGTACCCAAAGAGTAAAAACGGGACCCTATTACTAAGACTCCGCTGTCCGTCTGTCCGTCTGTCCGTCCGTCCGTCTGTCCGTCCGTCCGTCTGTCCGTCTGTCCGTCTGTCTGTCTGTCACCAGGCTGTATCTCATGAACTGTGATAGCTAGATAGTTGAAATTTTCACAGATGATGTATTTCTGTTGCGGCTATAGCAACAAATAAAATAAATATTTAAGTGGGGCTCCGATACAACAAACGGTACGGAACCCTTCGTGTGCGAGTCCGATTCGCGCTTGGCCGGTTTTTCTTTACTATGCATCATTGTTTGATCGTGTAAACAAAAAAAAATCGTATGTGTATCGAAGCCAAAGGAAAATATTTTGAAGAAAATACGTTGTTTTAGTTAATGATAATAGTTTTTACTTTAAACGATATATTAGGTGTGATGCGTAAGTAAAAATAAGTTTTTGGCAAAAAATTCATTTTTAGTACAAGCTTCTATCGCTGACTGTATTTTCCTTTCCACAGGCAACTAATAATCATTGAGATAATTAAAATCCAAACCACAATTAAGTTGCGTTTTTTTATCACAGTTCCTATAACCACCTCATGCCTCCATCATCAGATCAGCTCGATAGTACCATAATATTGCATTGTCACCCGACTTACATATTATAAATAAATAAAAAATAAAAATTATTTATTTTCAGATAGCTGAGATCCATAAACTATGTATACATATGTATGCAAATTTTCAGCTTCATCGGAAACCGGGAAATCAAATTTAACTTGCAAGATTTGACCCTTACAAATACCTATAGTTACATAATTATTAGAAAGAAAGAAGAAGAAAGAAAGAAAATACATTTATTACATACATACTTACTCACTTATATAGGTACATTGCAAAATTTTAAAGGAGCCGGAATCGGCATGCGAAATTACGTGCAACTCGTGCAAGTCGAGCATAACATGCGCGCTAATTACCAAGATGATCAAAGTCGTATTAAAACCAGTTTAAATCCATAAGTTGTCCTTTGACAATTGAATCTGGCTCTACGTTGAATAACTAATTTTCGCTTTGAATAGATGGATCATTTCGGAGAAAGGCTTTGACGTATTGCATAGGAATTTGAAACAGCTCGTTATACCCGTATTTACAGGTTATCCGTTTATGCACACATCAAAGTGCAGGATTTCGGTTGAAAGGAAATGCAACCGAGTTTAGTTTATGGATTTTGAGATTCTCTAGTTATGCAGGAAACTAAAGCTATAGTGAAAGAGATCCCTTATTGAGATAAGGTCGCCTTTGTTTATGTTCATATTATGTGAACCTATTTTTGTACAATAAAGTAACTATTACCAAAGATATATATATAACAAAGTATTATACTAAAGTATAGATTAACTCCGTAATAGTCCATCTAAGGAAAAAACGTGCCTCGAAAATCACGAGAATTTGATTCTCGATCAGAGGGCGCCACTAGTTTTGGCCTACTCTCGTATAGAGGGCGTTGACGGTTTCGTTTTTTATTTATAATTTTAACGCATATCAGTGAAAGAACATGGGTCAAAATCATATAAAAATAATTAATGCAAATAAAAAAGTCATTTATCAATGTTTAAATATATTTTAACGTATTTTTATTAATCTTTATTTTTAGTTTTAAAGTATGTCGATAGATGGCAGTGAATTTACAGCGGTTACAAAATTTACTTTGACAGTACCGCTCTATCTTATTATATCCTCTTTGCTCTTACTACTAAAGTGATTGATAATAATTTTATCGTTAAGGCAGGCGTGTCTCACTCCGCGACTTCGTCGCGTCGCTACAAGTACCTGCGGCCGCCTCAATTTTGAGGTTTAGCCATAGTAATTGCCGCACACCGCTATGGAACGGACGCCTGCACGCGCTTGCGCCGCCTTGGGCGTAGTAGTCGCATTTTGTTAGGGAGTGAGTCTTCTGTACCTAGTACTATTTTATATTCTGTGGTTAAGGTGTTAGAATAACGTGACAAAGCAGGAGGTTCCGGGTTCGAATCCTGCTAAAGGCATTTATTTCACATCACAGATATTTGTTCCTGAGATTTTTTTTTTATACCCCGTCGGTGGCAATCAAGCATACGGCCCGCCTGATGGTAAGCAGTTACCGTAGCCTATGGACGCCTGCAACACCAGAGATATTACACGCGCGTTGCCGACCCTTTAAAAACCTGTACACTCCTTTTTTGAAGAACCCCATACTGTAGCCCCTCGGGAAAACCACGGCAGGGAGCTCATTCCACAGCCGAAGCGTCCGCGGGAGGAAATTCCTAGATATGGATGTTTTCTATGTATTTAGGTATTTATCGTCGTCTTGTATTCACGACACAAGCTTTATTGAGCTTAGATATTGTGGGGCTAGCTCATATTGTGTAAAATTGTCCCATATATATACACGGTGGCTGAAATATAAGTTCATTCCCGTTGCCAGGGAGGTTTTGGGATTTTACTGAGCAACTTTTACTATAAATAATAAATAAATAAGTTCATTTATTAAGCACCAACTTGGATCAATTTGTGTTAGTGACAGTTTCATCTTAAAGCTAATGTTAGTATATACATAATTATTTACTGACTAGGCTAACTATATAGTACAATTCTAAAATTCTAGATTCTAAAATAAATAAGTAAGCAGATTTTCTCCAAAACCAGTTTAAAGAAAATCCGCCCACGTACTATGGCACCAACAAAAAATTTGGCTGTTTCATACATTTTGGCTGGTCCATTTTCTATGGGGTTTTTTTTTTGCGATTTTGTGTAATCCCAAAACCTCCCTGACAACGGGAATGCACTTATTTGTTAGCCACTGTATAGTTTGGCAAGCCATTTCTGTCAGTAGAAAAAGGCGGCAAATTGAAAAGAAAAATGTAGGCGCGAACAGTTGTCCTCCCATAGAAAATTTGATTTTCGCGTCATAATTGTGGCAGTAATGCGGCGGTGAACATCACGCATTTTATCAAGAAAATCGACAGATACAGCGGCTACACTCTTTGATAGTCTTATTGCGATTCCTATAAGAGGAACGAGAAAATAGTGCCATGCTTTGTCCTTATCACCGACCGGGTGGCATCATAGGTAGGCGATGGCGAAATACCGAAATTAAAAGTGAAAGAGAAAAAATCCTATGCTGCCCAAATTTTATATGAATATTCTTTCTCTTACCCCCGGTCGCTCCGTTGCGTCTAACTACTTGTATATACTATGTCTATGCCATTCGCCATCCTATTTAACGCCCTGAAGACCAAATGCTGTAATAACCAACTGGCTAATAGTTCGGGCCAAGTAATCCGATTTTCCAACTGACTGCCTCTACTTTGAGAAGGTATCGGCCAATCACAGCCCGACGCCTCAACGCGTGATTACGCGACGGGACATCTGTCAAAGCGCATTAGGTCAAACACGAGCCGACATTTTGGAAGCGTTGGGAATTCGAACAATGATAATACCTTTTGGCATTAAGTCCGCCATTTTTACATTTCTCTTTGTTTGTGCAATAAAGTTTAAATAAATAAATAAAGGGTTCGAAACGTCGGGATTTATTAAACATCAAACATCAAACATTTATTCAGCAAATAGGCCACAGGAGCACTTTTACATGTCAATTTTTACAAGCAATACAAAACCAAAATTTACAAAAAACAATTACAAATATGGAATCAATAAAATATTAGATACTTTGTCAGAGATGTATCCAGTCTAAATGTCGAATTACACAAAAAAAAGAAAACTAATAAAAAATATACAAACAACAGGCAATTACTAAAACTGTTTAGAGATGTTAAAGTCTCTAGGTGTCAGAGATAAAATATGTATAATAAATTAAAAAAAGATCAACAAATTATCCTTAGAGGTGTAAAAGGTCTCCAAGACTTGAATTGTTATATAAGTAATTATAAGACAAGAAATTTAATCAGACAGACAAGAACCGAATGAAGTGTCTCACGTTAATGCCACTCAAAAGTAAAGTTACATAGGACGTAACATGAAGCCCGTGTAAACTTAAACAGACCGATTATAAATTCAATATACGCGATATAATCCGTTTTCATAGTTTTATTTCATAACTAAAACTCGTATTGGCTTCATAGTATTACTATAGCGTGCCCGATCTCAGAAAAGCGGGCAGGCTATACTTTCTGTATCTATTTAATCTGTGATAATAGATTCCACAAGGAACCTCAAGGCGAGGCGTTAATGATGATTATTGATTGCATTCCGACCCTTCCTTCAGTTGAAGGGTCTGTCTGCTAAGTCTTATATTATGCTTGGTTGATTGTTATAATCTTCTAATGTATTATTAAGGCTCCGTAGGTTCGTGTTCTCTCTCTCACTGAGCGTACGCGTGAGCGAGATGGATGTGCGGTGCGTGCTCAGAGGAGCATGTTTTTGAATTTAAGTGCGAGTTAACAACACATACTAAAACATAATAAAATAAATATTTAAGTGGGGCTCCTATACAACAAACGTGATTTTTTTGCCGTGTTTTGGGTAATGGTACGGAACCCTTCGTGCGCGAGTCAGACTCGCACTTGGCCGGTTTTTTAAAGAATAAAGAGAGCCTTTACGAGCTGGTGTGGTGCAAAATCTATTGTATTTTTCTAAAAACGTTCGTCACTTTGTCCCTAATATCAATAATAAATGTTCAAAGATTGAATTCCACCTGGAACGCATTAACGCCCCATATGGAGCCTTTGATATGCGATATAAAGCACACTTAGCGGTGCGTAAAGGTATACTTAGATCGAATGGGGGAGCGTAAGTAGTAAGCGATATTGGGTGCGGTGTAGGTATAGGTGTTTCATCATTATCATATACTTAAGAGTAAGTCTCTTGTCGGTGGAGCAATTTCCATGTTTCGCGGTCCTCTGCCTTCTCTTTGACAGCCTGATACGACACGACGTTGAGTTTTTCCTTTATTTGATGCATGTACGCTCTCCTTGGTCTTCCCTCCTTCCTCTTTGCTTCAACTTTCCCTTCTATGGTGTTTTTGATAAATTCGTCGTGTCGTATCAGGTGCCCAAGCATCTTTCCTCTTCTATTATCTATAGTTCTTAACAAAGTCCTCTTTTCTCCTACTATACGTAAAACCTCTTCGTTGGTTTTACCTTCTTGTGTTAGGTGTGGTTAGGATAGGTGGTTACCTTCTTCCCGTGGGCGGCAGGCTCGGGGACGTCTGCCGCCTACACGAGGGTCCCGGGGATGGTTAGTACGCCAAATAAGGGCGTACTCCAAGCTGAAGAGGAGTACTTCCTCCGAGGATGAGTCCGCAGTTCGGACAGCGGCTGGCGGGGTTTCGGAAGCGTGATCTCGGTCGTTCCCCGTGCTCCGCCTCATAGCCTCGAGGCGGCCAATAGAGGGGTTTTTAGTGGGTACACCTGGGGCCTTAGCCCACAACAGGGAGTCCCACATAACCATCCCGGCCCGTCCCCGCGCCGGGTGGTATGCGTAAAACATTTTCCCCTCTTTAAAAAAAAAAGGTGTTTACCTTCTTGTATTTATTGTTGGTAGGTACAAGTACAGTAGAACCTCGATAATAGCGCGAATGTTAAAGCAAGCGCTAAATAGTTAATTTTCACGAGTTTTTGTCTTTTGGACTTAGATAAATTCTTAAGGGGCCCAGTTCTATCAGTCCGAGAGATATCGGCCTGTCAGTTAGAACAAAAATTTGACAGTGCCGAACAACACAGGTCGATATCGTCCGGCAGACTAATAGTTAGTGGATTCTGTAGTGGGATTTATAGGGTTCTGTTCATCTTGAAGAGGTTTCGAGACAGATGTACTGAATGAAAATTTCGTATTAGCATAGAGTAACTTATACTAGAGCGGTACTGTCATAGTAAATTTTGTAACCGTAGTAAATTCACTGCCATCTGTCGACACACTTTAAAACTAAAAATGAAGATTTATAAAAATACGATAGAATGTATTTAAATATAGATAAATGATTTTTTTTATTTGCATTAATTATTTTTATGATTTTGACCCATGTTCTTTCACTGATATGCGTTAAAATTGTTAAATAACAAACGAAACCGTCAACGCCATCTATACGCCTGTAGGCCAAAACTAGTAGCGCCCTCTAACGAGAATCAAATTTTCTTGATTTTCGAGGCACGTTTTTTCCTTAGACTGTATCCATCTATTACGGAGTTATATCTATCTTTGGTATTAGAAAGGTAATTGTACAAACGTGTAAAGTACAGACTTATTGTTTTCTGTGAATTATAAGTGGTTTGTTAGTAAATAGTTCCGAAATATATCTATGGAATCACACATCAATAAGTTTAACTTGTGAACACTATGCCGCAAAATAAGTTTTATCAACGTATTTTGGGCCCACCTGAGTGAGTACTAATAATAATAATAAAAAACTGGCCAAGTGCGAGTCGGACTCGCGCACCGAGGGTTCCGTAATTTTTAGTATTTGTTGTTATAGCGGCAACAGAAATACATCATCTGTGAAAATTTCAACTGTCTAGCTATCACGGTTCATGAGATACAGCCTAGTGACAGACAGACAGACGGACAGCGGAGTCTTAGTAATAGGGTCCCGTTTTTACCCTTTGGGTACGGAACCTTATAAATATGAGAAAAACAATGAACACAAAAAACAAATCCAACGCGCCAAATGTAACACCTCTGGCCTCATGACACAATGACTCAAGTTGTTATTCAAATACTTCTCCTCGCATTAGGGAAAACGCGACTTTGCAGCTTAAGGACATTCTTACAAGAATGTTTAACTTTACTTACAATGTTTTCGCTTTTGGAGTTTTTAAGGAAATGTTTAACGTTTTGAAGGTTCAAAATAAAGTAAAAGTTTTTTTTTTTGCAAAACGGGGGTAAAGAAAATGTGACATGTTTTGACAAGGGGGAGGGGGGAATCACAAACTTTGTGACGTCACTTTAACTACATCTGTAACCGAAAATGGTTTTGATGCTTTTTAGGGTTCCGTACCCAAAGGGTAAAAACGGGACACTATTACTAAGACTCCGCTGTCCGTCTGTACGTCTGTCCGTCTGTCCGTCCGTCCGTCTGTCCGTCTGTCCGTCTGTCCGTCTGTCCGTCCGTCCGTCCGTCCGTCTGTCTGTCTGTCACCAGGCTGTATCTCATGAACCGTGATAGCTAGACAGTTGAAAATTCTCACAGATGATGTATTTCTGTTGCCGCTATAACAACAAATACTAAAAAGTCCGACTCGCACTTGGCCGGTTCTTTTTGCTGTTAACACTTGAATAACGAATCCGTCCCTTACGTTATCCCACGACTCAATTGTTGACCGAGTGTAAAGTTCTCATCGTTCGACAGCTGTTCGTCTTGAACACAGTAGTAAAAAAAACATTTACTCATACCCTATAACCCTCAGATCTTATCTGGCAAGCGACGTGCAAACATCGTTTGTACCAAAGATTCATTCCGCTCCGCAAGCACACGTAAGTTTTTCTGTTTCCTCGGCTCTTTCCTTTACAATAAATTCAATCTGTTATTAAATATTTACCCAATGCCCAGTAAAGTCTGCATAAAAGCTGTACAAACATTGCTCATCGGCAAGACGTACGAGGACACAGAAATGTTACTAGAAGTAGTTACATAGAAGTTAAGAAAAATAGGAGAGATTTAAGTATAATACTTATATTTGGACTACGCAAATTTGACCATATTTCCAACTTCCGTGCCCAACTCAAGTGGCTCCCTATACGTCTTCGTCGAGATTCCCATATTCTTGCTCTCCTTTATAACGTTCTTTTCAACCCCTCTACTCCCCCATATCTTAAAGAGCGTTTCTTTTATCTCTCCTCCGTCAGGCCTTCACGGAAATATCTACTTATTCCCCCTCCATCCTCTACGAAATTCTACAATGATTCTTTTACTTTTCGAGCTGTACGGCTGTGGAACAGCCTGCCGTTAGATATCAGGTGCGCAAAAACTCTTCAAAGTTTTAAAACCTTACTTAAAAATCATTACTTATCTCTTCCTTAATGTGCTGCTGTGTATATATTGTGTATGTATGTGTATATATATATATATATATATTTATATATTTATTTGTGTTATATTATTTATTTATTTATCTAAAATTTACTATATGTACTGTCTGATTAATGTATGTGTAATTCCTGTTCCTCTAATTATTTCGTGCACTACCTGTTTATAAAAACTTTTGTTCTTCATATCCTGCTACCCTAAGGTTGTCTGGAAGAGATCGCTCACAGCGATAAGACCGCCTGTTGCTACCATTATTTACATTGTAAATCTGTTTTAAAAATTTTGTTTCTTTGTGGTGCAATAAAGAATATTTATTATTATTATTAATACTGTACAAACAAAGGTTTAAGGTTCTAGAGAGTAGAAGATAATCATAGTCATTTAGTTTATCGTTATTATAAATAATCATTTTGTCCGGTAAGCATTTACCCACTGATACACTGACCTACAATAAGTGCATACCTAAGATAAAATAATAATATTGATATTGGGCAAATGTTTACTTAGTTTAGGTATTGTTATCAAATTTCCATTAGGGACATAAAATACATATTTGTTCGGTATTTAAGTTTTTAACTTGACCTGTACTTATTTTCAGTGGAATCTATGAATGTACAGTATAAATATAATTAAATTTTATTTTCAATGAAATTATTTAAGTATAAAAAATTATAATTTTTAAACAATATAAATTTTAAATTTTTTTTATTTTTTATTTTATAAAAATTTAAATTAAAGCTTATCCCCTAAAATATTAAATTTAACTTTTAAAAAAAAATTTAATGTATAAATTCCGCTACTCACTCAGGCACTGTTAGTGCTTGAAAATAGAGACCTAGGCTCTCCGAAACATGTCGCGCGAGTGACTAAAAATATGTGAGTGAAACCGCTAAGTTAGTTAAGTATAAATTGTATAATTACCATTGTATAAATCCAATTAGCATAAGTTTTAATTGGATAAATATCTTATTTCGAGTATCACAGAGAGAAATCGAAACTAATTGTAAAAGGGTTTTTCAATAAACGTGCAGAAAAAAATACCGAGAACATTTCATGGGAACTTTGCAATTATTGAAAACTAACTTTTGCCCGCGACTTCGTCTGCGTGGAGTTATTAATTTGGGTAGATTATTTTTTATCCAATCTGCTTTTTATCGATTCCCCATACAAACTTCTACCCTCCCTTTTCCCCTTAAAGGATGACTTCTGAGATAAAAAACTACCCTATGTCCTTTCCCAGGACACACTATCTTTATACCAAATTTCAACTAAATCGGTTGAGCAGTTTAAGCGTGAAGAGGTAACAGACGGACAGACAGACACACTTTCACATTTATAATATTCGTATGGATTGTCTTTGGCACAATGCTAGGCAAAAGCCTTGTAACATTAAACGAACCATAAGTAAATCGATTCCAAGTTATCCAAGCGTTATAAAAACTACCCTATGTCCTTTCCCGGGACTTACACTATCTCTATACCAAATTTCAACTAAATATCTATATAATATATAAATCTGTGTTATATATACACACACACACACACACACACACACACACACACACACATTGCTAGGCAATATTAGTAAGCCTTGTAAATCTTGTAATATTAAATGAACCATAACTAAATAGATTCCAAGTTATCCAAGCGTTATATCATATGCACCCTCTGTATCGAGTGATGGCCGCCTTCTATAAATATGCTAGCACTACCTAGACCTTAGCAAGCTAAAGGTTAGAACGAAGGCTAGCTCGATAGATTGTGATGGAATGGGTAAAATTAGATGAATAGGGTTAAACGAAGGTTATGGTTTGCTAGTTCTACACATAGAAAAATGTTGTTGGGCGTAACAATAAAACTTAAACGCTATACAACCGTCTATGGGGCTTTGTTTGAAGTTCAACTTTTCTTGTTGTCACTCTTATTGTTGTAAGAACAACGTTTTATAAATACAATTTTCTCCTTGTTATTATTACAATGCTTTATATGTTGTCGTTATAACAATATAAATTTTGTGCTAATGACAACGTTTAACCTAGCACGTTCTGGTTTATGTTGCTACCTAGACAACATTGCTAAATACAATTTTCTCCTTGTTATTATTACAATGCTTTATATGTTGTCGTTATAACAATATAAATTTTGTGCTAATGACAACGTTTAACCTAGCACGTTCTGGTTTATGTTGCTACCTAGACAACATTGCTAAATACAATTTTCACCTTGTTATTATTACAATGCTTTATATGTTGTCGTTATAACAATATAAATTTTGTGCTAATGACAACGTTTAACCTAGCACGTTCTGGTTTATGTTGCTACCTAGACAACATTGCTTTGTAGTATACTTCATTTGTGAAATAAATCTGAATTTTATTTAATACCGTTTGAATTGAGATAATAAAAGCATTACTGTTGCAATACTGCGACGCGACATTACAGATAACTGCATTAAATTAATAACAGACTAGATATACGTACCTCATGTCATTGTATTTGCAGTCATTACAGTCCAACCAGTAGTTTTAAAATGAGAACTCCGTTTGTATGGGAAGGTGAAATTCGGCTGAGCTTGCCGGGGACTAGGATAAACCGCGCAAGAATAATACACTCAATGTTTTATAAAGGGGCCCACTCACTATCAGTCCGCCGAACGATATCGGGCTGTCAGTTAGAACAAAAATTTGACAGTTCCGAACAACTGACAGGCCAATATCGTCCGGCGGACTGATAGTCAGTGGGCCCCTTAATACCTATAAAGTCAATTTAAACATTCTTTAATTACGCAGTAAAACCCTGCAAAAACAAAAATGGAACACAATTTTAATCCAATTCCAAGATCATCAAGATATGAAACAAAAACGATAACGAGATATTTAAGAAAGTCATTTCAAATTTGACATTTCCGCGATTCCGAATGTCCTCTTGAACGATGTCTTTAAGATTTGCTTAAGATATTACTTAGACATCCAATGGATATCTTATGGATATCCCAAAACGTCACAATAATTTGTAGCGTGAAATGACAATTGGTTTCTCGAATCGAACTGCAAATGATAACTAGTTGAGAACTAAACTATAACGTATATATTAGATCTCGTAATTGTTCTCGTATCTAGTAATTATCACGTTGTTCGAATTGACCGGTATCACTCTTCCCTATTAGTGTGACAATGACAGGTGCGTATCGTTAGCGTTGGCGTCAGCGATTGCACGTTGGCTACGCACCCAGAATAATTTAACATTTTTTTTTCGTATAATTTGATCCGCGCGTATAATTGTATACGTGAAACGTGTGCCCTTTTACTGAGAAATATACCGTTTATCAGGGTTAAGCCAAAAGGGTGTACTCAAGATAATCCTTCTGGCAGTTGCCATACAAATAAGGGTAGATTTATGTTCGTTAAAAGCAAAATAATGGAATCGGTTTGTGTAGTATGTGGTGTCTGGGAAGTACAGAATTAGTCCGCTAGACTTCGCATTATTGCGGTCTTACAAAATATAATGACTAACTTTACTGATGTGCACATGGAAAAAATCGAAAACTTCTCATATCTTTTATGGAAATCGAAATTTTTCATTTTCAAAATGAAAGTTGCCTTTGTTTCCTGTAAAATTCTCCTGAGATTTCCAAGAACTTTTCCAACTTTTTGGAAACTTTCGGCAACTTGCATAGGTATCTTTTATTGATGACCAATATTCCCTCCCCCCTGGTGTAACGTCACATATTTCGCAAGTTTCATAACGAAATCAGAAAAATGAGGTATTATTATAACATATTTTGAAATTTATAACACGAAACCGATTAGGTATATAAATTACATGAATAAAAACGTTTTATTATTGCAAAAAACTAGTTTTCTAACTATAGAGTGAATAAAGAAAAATTAACACAATTTTCAGTTAAAGGTTGAAGTTAAAGTGACGTCGCAGAGTTTGTGGCTCCCCGTCCCCCTTGTCCCAACATATCGAACTATTTGACCACCTCTCATCAACGTGTGACGTAATTAATGGATGACCCCTAATATGTCCTTTAAGCTTAATTATTGTAAATACATTTTAATTTCTATGCACACAGTTCGTAAAGTTGGGTCCTACTGTGACCGCACTTTTAAATTGACACGGTAAGGCTGCTTTTCCACTAAGGCGAAGATGAGAGGAATCAACCAATAACAGATCTCGCCGGAAGATCATCAGCGCTGACTTTCGGGTCAGTATTGTGCTGAGGCGAGACCATTTTCGTGGTAAACTTCAACTCTTACCTATTTTATGAATGCTTGTAGTTTTAGTTATACTTTTGTATGTTATTTTAGTTTTAAGTTTATCACGAATAAAACATTTTCTTTTTTGATTTTGATTCATTGGTAATTGTTAGTGTAGTAAGGTAATTGAGTGGAACGGAGAAAAGATGTCGATTACAACCAATGATATTGGTGGATTCTTCTCATTTCCACCTTAGTGGCAAGGCAGCCGTCTACTAGCGTGGTGACCGCTAATGCTTGTAGTTTTAGTTACAATTTTGTATGTAATTTTAGTTTTAAGTTTATCACGAATAAAACATTTTCTTTTTTGATTTTGATTCATTGGTAATTGTTAGTGTAGTAAGGTAATTGAGTGGAACGGAGAAGAGATGTCGATTACAACCAATGATATTGGTGGATTCTTCTCATTTCCACCTTAGTGGCAAGGCAGCCGTTTTCTAGCGTGGTGACCGCTATTCGCTCCACTCGCTCCCTCTATCTTGATGCGATCTGTGGTGCACGGCTAATGTGGAAATGGATACTTTTTGCATTAACCAGGTAATCCTGCGAAATACCTTACATAATACTAGCTGCTATTTCTTTGGTATAATGTTTTCTGGGAACAGAGCCGGTGCTGTTTTTATCACACAAAAGTACTCGTAATATCACGCGGCGGTGTTTTTCGCGATTTTATACCTTCTAGCCTCCACTAGCGATGATGCACGTAGAAGTCATAAAATTTCAACCCCTTTTTCTTCTATAAAAAAATCCTGATTTCTTAAATGAGCCGAACATTTTTTTTTAATTTTAGTAGTATTGGCAGAGCTTTTGACAATTTGTTCGAAAATATGCGGCAATGATGACATTTCTCAAAAGATAGAATCTTATTAGTGTCATAAATAAAAATAAAAACCGGCCAAGTGCGAGTCGGACTCGCGCACGAAGGGTTCCGTACCATTACGGAAAAAAACAGCAAAAAAATCACGTTTGTTGTATGGGAGCCCCATTTCAATATTTATATTATTCTGTTTTTAGTATTTGTTGTTATAGCGGCAACAGAAATACATCATCTGTGAAAATTTCAGCTGTCTAGCTATCACGGTTCATGAGATACAGCCTGGTGACAGACAGACAGACAGACAGACGGACAGACGGACAGATGGACAGACGGACAGCGGAGTCTTAGTAATAGTGTCCCGTTTTTACCCTTTGGGTACGGAACCCTAAAAAACAAAAAGGTCGAAGAAGGTTTCATACTATTTATTAACTTAGGAGCTACTAACACATACAGGCAAAGTAAAAAAATCGTAAGTTGTTAATTTCTTCGTAACCGCTACACCGGTTGTTATGATACTTTGTATACTGGTTCTAAATACCCTAAAGCATATGTACATTTCGGCTTTGTCCAATGGCTACACTGGGGATGGGGACACTGTATAACCATCATGACTGATGCTTATCTAATTATAGGCAAGCACAACTTATATAACCCGGGTATGTCCTTAAACTACGTCCAAAAGAGAGGCATGGGCACTGTGAATGACCTCTCGCTTTGTGTGGTAAGGCACAGGACAGCGGATGTCATTATCTGTCTTACAGAAAACCGCAGCCAAATAACACTAAACCCTACTCATAGTGTTGTGTTCCTGCCGGTGAGTAAGGTTGCCAGAACTCAAGAGGAGTGTTAGGGTCGGCAACGCGCATGTAACTCCTCTGGAGTTAAATGAACTGTCGCCTGCGGTATTTCCGGACCGATATGACCTTCAAACCTTCAAGAAAAGAGCGTATTCCCATCTTAAATGCCGGCAACGCACTTACAACCCCTCTGGTGTTGGGGTGTCTATGGGCGGCGGTAATCGCTTACCATCAGGTAATCCGTCTGCTCGTTTGCCTCCTATTTCATAAAAAAAACATAGGCTACGGAGACTGCTTAACAGCAGGCGGGCCGTATGCTTGTTTGCCACCGACGTAGTATAAAAAAAAAATAAGTGTCTTGTACCTGTGAACAATAGTGAACATGCTATAAACTTATGGTTATATGAATTTGTACCTATACATTAACTATGTACATTGCATGAATTGTCCCCAAGGAAAGGAAAGTCAAACATCGCGAACGAACAAGCGATTAGCTCAACCAACAACTTCGCTGCAAGCTTCAACTCCAGTGGCCTTCCAACGCCGTTTCCGTGTTTAAACAACTTTCGCGGGAGTATGGTTTCCTGGAAAATAGTGCATGACGTTAATATGTTGGGTGAAAGTTTGTGATACTTTTTATTTTTAATTGTAAAGCTTTGTTGTAAGTTAGTTTGTAGAATAATGTTAGGATTTTTTTTCTTAAAATGTTTGTATTTGAATAGTAATAGCGACTGGTAAACTCATACTTTTTATTTTTAATCGTAGCAAAGCTTTGTTGTAAATTAGTTTGTAGAATAATGTTAGGATTTTTTTTTCTTCTAATATTTGGGTTTGAATAGTAATAGCGACTGATAAACTCATACTTATTATTTTTAATCGTAGCAAAGCTTTGTTGTAAATTAGTTTGTAGAATAATGTTAGGATTTTTTTTTCTTAAAATGTTTGGATTTGAATAGTGATAGCGACTGATAAACTCATACTTATTATTTTTAATCGTAGCAAAGCTTTGTTGTAAATTAGTTTGTAGAATAATGTTAGGATTTTTTTTTCTTTTAATATTTGGGTTTGAATAGTAATAGCGACTAATAAAGTCATACGCTTATTTAGTTCAAAATACGTAGGAAAGCTTTCTTAACGTAGGCCGTGAGTCAAAAACGTGGCTCTAACCATCTAACCATCTTGCACTAATTAATTTGTCGCTAAAGTTATCCGGTGTTAGTTATTAAGTTAGTTAGGGTTAGAGCCGGCGTAGCTTTATTTAATAGAATAGAATAGAATAAGATTTTATTCGTAAGCATAAACAAACAAGACATTACATAATAGAAAAGAAAACATAAAATAAGATTAAAGTGCCACGAAATGGCCTCATCTCAGCATGTTGCTGGTGACTTCCAGCGCTGATCTTCCGATGAGACCATCAGGTGTGAAAAATCACGGGAGGTAACAGACAAGAAAAAAAGATACATACAATAACATACAATGAACAAATAGTTAAATAAGAAAAAGGTACACAGCAAGAAGATACAACATAACGATTAAATTAAAATTATTTGACGTTTATAAGCGCTTTGTAATATGCCTACTTGAATAATAAACTATATCTATCTTATCTTTATCTAGTTCTAGTAGTCCCTATGCTGGGCAAATGCCTCCCCTCCTCTCAAATTTCAACCCTGTCGCTTGTACTTTCCCGCCAATCCGGATAAAATGCGTCCAAGTCGTCTCGCCACCTTCCTTCTTTTATACACTAGGAAAATTTCGAGACAGGTACATGTGTGTCAAATATCATTAATAAAATTCTAATATTCCGTTTGAACAAACAAAGGAAAACAATAAACCGGCCAAGTGCGAGTCGGACTCGCCCACCGAAGGTTCCGTACTTTTTAGTATTTGTAAACTTCAAAGCGGCAATAGAAATACATCATCTGGGAAAATTTCAACTGTCTAGCTATCACGGTTCATGAGATACAGCCTGGTGACAGACGGACAGACGGACAGCGGAGTCTTAGTAGTAGGGGTACCTACCCTTTGGGTTCGGAACCCTAAAAAGGAATTAGATGAGTGCCAATAACAAAGACGATCGTTAAGCTCGTATCAAAACTATATCTATTTGTCAACTTTTAATTTGTTTTTGTGGTATTTTTTTCTTCTGTATTTCTATGTGTGTAAATTACATGAAATAAATAATTTTGAAAACCAGTTAAAACCATAACAAGTTGTTAAATTGTAATCGGGTTCGCTATCCATAACCTTTTCCTTTCAAAAGGATTTAAAGTTTTAGGACACATTTGTCAGTTACGTCTATTTATAGTTGAATACAACTCTTCTTGATTGTCCCACCACCATTTATCACCCGAAACTACAGATAACATACACATAGACTCGTTACGATTGGAAAGGAATAAATGCCGTAGATGGAAGACAATTCAATTTCAAAATATCTTTTTAATATATATGCCTACTTCTGCGCAGATATTACTAAACAAAAACCATAAATCATAAATCATTTCGTGATGCACACTTGATGATCTCTTCTTTTCTTGCTGTTGTTGTCTGTACATGTTCGTACTTGTGTTGTGATCGTCACGAATAAATGTCTTTTATCTTTTATCTTTATCTTTATGAAATTTCGCCCGCGATATTTCCGAAGCGATACGATTTTAAATCATTAAGAAATATGCGTATTCCAATCTAAACATATTCACTGCCAGCGACCCGCTCGCGGGTTCTTTATTCATAGGCGATTTTCGCTGTATACGGGATTTACCACGCTCGTAGCGCGTAGCTATCCATGATGGTAATTCCGACTACCAGGCGATTTGTCTGCTCGTTTGCCTCCTCTGTCATAAAAAAGACGTGTCTACCTACTGTAACTGTATAATGTATATCATGATTTAGGTATTTTCACCAAATTTACAAAAAGCTGAGACTTTCCAGGAAAATACACACAGCACTGAACGTCGAAAATACTGTATTCATTTTTAGGGTTCCGTACCCAAAGGGTAAAAACGGGACCCTATTACTAAGACTCCGCTGTCCGTCTGTCCGTCCGTCTGTCCGTCTGTCCGTCTGTCTGTCTGTCACCAGGCTGTATCTCGTAATCTGTGATAGCTAGACAGCTGAAATTTTTACAGATGATGTATTTCGGTTGCCGCTATAACAACAAATACTAAAAACAGAATAAAATAGAGATTTAAGTGGGGCTCCCATACAACAAACGTGATTTTTGACCGAAGTTAAGCAACGTCGGGCGGGGTCAGTACTTGGATGGGTGACCGTTTTTATAGTTAATGGTACGGAACCCTTCGTGTGTGAGTCCGACTCGCACTTGGCCGGTTTTTTTTTACATCAGATCTGTAAAATTGAATATTGAATTTAGTCTGAAGTCAGAATGTGCGGTAACCGATTTCCTTATATGCACCATCTAGAACTAAATAATCTGTGCCCAGAACGTAATAGCTAGTTTTGATAGTCGCTTGTTTACAGAGGCAATAAATTATAGCAGATAAATGACAGTACGGAACCCGTCAAGATTGTCGAGGGTTATCTTTGCGTCCTTATCAAAGAATGTTAAACCTTAAACCAATGTCATTATGATTACATTTCGTTGTACTCGGGAAAAAGTAAAGATAGTAGAGTATTTCCAGACTTCAATTTTAGTGAGAAGGGAACCTTTCTGACAGAAAGGACCGATGGCCGGCGACTCGGTAGGTACCGTAAAATGGGGTGAGTAGGAGCAAAACTGACATTCAAACCTCGATAACATTTTATTTTTACATATGCAATGCACTGAATGGTGTATATAATAAGTGTTCCGGACGTTTGTACTTTAGTTTTTATTTTATTTTGGGTAGTTCCAAATCATAACTTTGACGATAAAGAGGAAATCCCATCTCACCCCGTAGTCCCTCGTAATTGGGATGAGATGGGTTTTCATACAAAGGTGATTATGGAAGATTGTTTATTATTATGAGTTTTACTTTAGCTCCATTTTAAATTGTAATACATTATATTTGTAGCAGTAGCCTTAAAATCCCATCTCACCCCCTTTCATTCGTTCTCTCCCCATTCATAACCCAACTCTCCCCGCGAACCCTACTCACCCCATTTTACGGTACTTGAGTCATTTTATAAATAAAAGTGATTAGGAAATAATTTATAATAGCTGTTTCCCTAGTGTAAATTTAATTCGACAGTGTGACGTGACGTACGCTTTTGCGTTGTGTCACTGCATGGGATTTTGAGTTTCCAAAACGTCCCGCTTGGCGCGTTGTTCAAAATTCCATACAAAAATAGACATAACGCAAACGCGAACGCTCGTCACGCTATAGAATGAAATAACTAACAAAGCTAACAAGCTAACAAATATATAATTACTTTATATTCTAGTATATTATATACGTCCTATAATCGAATTTAAACTATCGTGAGCCATATTAACTTAACTACCTAGACTCTCCGAAACATGTCGCGCGAGTGACTAAAAATACGTGAGTGAAACCGCTAAGTTAGTTAAGGTGGTTCGACTAGGTTACCCAAAGCTTAAACCCCGCTAGATGGCGTCACTTTCGCAAATTTTCAGATTTTATTTTTTTGCGGAATAGTGTTGGTATCTGTATACTTAAAAGTATGTTTAGCGCACTCTTTACATAAATATTGAACTATTATAATAAACATTGAATACTTCATTAGTGCAAAAAACACTTTTAAAGTCGACAGAGTGTTTCTGTCATGCTATTTGTGACACACACATACGTAAAATTGATGAAAAAATTACGTTGATTTATGTATGATTTCTGTATGAAACAAAGTTTTTTCTATTAATTTAGCGCAAACGAATATTCGAAAGTAGATAAATGAGCAAATATTTGTGTAGTAATAGTGTGTAGTGCCTTAATTAAAGCAGATTGAATTTTGTATGAAAATCGAACCACCTTAAGGTGGATGGACTGTGTGAAAGATGATATGAAACTAACGCAAGTGAATGATGAGATGACGGGTGACAGAACGGTATGGAAGAAAAAGACATGCTGCGCCGACCCCAAATGAATGGGACAAGGGCAAGCGAATGATGAGTTAAGTTAATACGTCCTATATTCCATAAATATAGTAACCGCCATGCTTTCCGGTACAATGCACACATTTATTACATTTTTGAAATAAAACTTCTTTAGACGCGACTAGAGGGTTACATTTTTTTCTGACGGAAGTAACCCTCAGTAGTGACACACGCACAAAAGAACACGTCAAAGTGCCAACATAGCGATAAACGTCAAAGAAGTTTTACTTCAATCGCGCGTAAAGATTACACGCACACACTTTTTTGTAGGATTTGTATGAAAATATATTTTTCACATCACCAATTCGAAAAAGGGGTTTTTCATCCCTGCTAGGAGGTATCAAAGTGGCACTTTTCTTCCCTCTTAGGAAGGATCAAAGTAAGACTTTTCTGTTCTAGGACACTATTTTTACATTTTTTTGCGTATTATTTTTTATCTTAAATAATATTTTTAAACATCATAAGTAGGTTCTTAGTTAGGATTCAATGTACGCCCTTGTCGTAAATATGTCATTTTGCTCCCTTGTAACACAATAGTAGATTGTGTTACAAGGGAGCAAAATGATATATTTACGGCGAGGGCGTACAATTGAATCCTAAACGAAGCCAAGGATTCTATAATAGAATCCCGAGGGCAGCGAGGGATTCTAAAGTAGAATCCCTCACTACGCTCAGGATTCAAGTGTGTACGCCCAAGATGGAAATAATTTTGCTGCCATGTGACACATTACTTTTCACATCACCTATAAGGTAATTATAATATTTAAAAATATTATTTAAGCTAAAAAAATAATGCGTAAAAAAATGTAAAAATAGTGTCCTAGAACAGAAAAGTGTTACTTTGATCCCTCCTAGCAGGGAAAAAAAGTGCCACTTTGATCCCTCCTAGCAGGGAAGAAAAAGCCCCTTTTGGAATTGGTGATGTGAAAACTACTATTATAGGTCGTCAATAAGCATCTAAATGTCGTTGTTCTTCTTGTTTACCTGTCGTGATTGTTTCACCGGATGGTCTCATCGGAAGATCAGCGCTGGAAGTCGCCAGCAACATGCTGAGGTGAGACCACTTCGTGGCACTTTCTCTTATTTATGTTTCTCTGTTTTGTATAATTTTCTATTTTGTGTTTGTGCTCACGAATAAATTATTTCTATTTCTAAATAAAGTACTACATCACAAAAAAAATGTAGTAGTTGTATTGTCCAATAATTCTCTCTCTCTCTTCTCTCTCTGTACAATACTTTTTTCCCAATAAATTATTTGTATTTGTATTGAATTTTTTAACGTTATCATCAAAATAAGAAAAAAACAAATGGAACGAATGAAACAAACAAAAACAGTTTAAAATTAAATATAAAATTGAGTCTGTAATCATAAAACACTTAGCGACTCATTTTTTGTTTTGCCTAAAGTCAGCAATTCTGCTTAGTGTCTTTTTTGCCAAGGCAGTACCTAAGTAGCCTAATGGATACCCACTACAATTTATTTATAAAAGGGGTCGGCAACCTTTTTTTAACAAGCCCATTTGTTACAGCCGCTGCAAACAAGTAGGTACTAAAATTGTTAATCAGGAAAACACATGGAGCCTGGAAAAGTTCCGAGCTCCAATTTAAACGTGAAAAATTACGATGTGAACGATTTACGTTTCCGGAATAAGCCACGTGGGAAAATATTCAGCTATTTCAGGGAAATTAACTTGAAAAAACCGGCCAAGTGCGAGTCGGACTCACACACGAAGTGTTCCGCACCATTAACTATAAAAACGGTCACCCATCCAAGTACTGACCCCGCCCGACGTTGCTTAACTTCGGTCAAAAATCACGTTTGTTGTATGGGAGCCGCACTTAAATCTCTATTTTATTCTGTTTTTAGTATTTGTTGTTATAGCGGCAACCGAAATACATCATCTGTGAAAATTTCAGCTGTCTAGCTATCACAGATCACGAGATACAGCCTGGTGACAGACGAACAGACGGACAGACAGACGGACAGCGGAGTCTTAGTAATAGGGTCCCGTTTTTACCCTTTGGGTACGGAACCCTAAAAATCAACGATGATCAACTTTGGCCAACGTGGGATTCGAACCCACATTTTTGGATTGATTGTCCAATGCAATATGATTGACATCTCATCATAACTGGCTTAAATATAAAATAGGCCCTTAAGGCATTGTACCAAGGATACTGGCGGCATTTCCTCGTTGTGTCGCAATGCTGATACGTTGTGCGAGGAAGCCGCCAGCTCTTCGGTCAACAGTTACGTCAACCAAACGCTTCGCGATTTCTGCAAACAACTTGTGCGCGCTGGGACCCCATGAGAGAATACATATTTTATCCTTTTTAGGGTTCTGTACCCAAAGGGTAAAAACGGGACCCTATTACTAAGACTCCGCTGTTCGTCTGTCTGTCTGTCATCAGGCTGTATCCCATGAACCGTGATAGCTAGGCAGTTGAATTTCACAGATGATGTATTTCTGTTGTTATAGCGGCTAACAACAAATACTAAAAAGTAAGGAACCCTCGGTGCGCGAGCCCGACTCGCACTTGGCCGGTTTTATTCATTATCATAATAATACTTTACAGCTAGAATTTTCAACAAAGTACTGGTAAATTTCAATGGACCTACGAAACAAATTACTAAGTTTTCAGACGGTTTTAATGCCTAATCAAACCCCCAACAAATAAATAAAACAAAAAAGGAATAACACTAAAACAGAAGCTTATATTTTTATATTTTAACATAACCGTGATTCACTCTTTTTGCTTAGTAATACTGGAAAATTATGTAAAACATGTGAGACTAAAATAACACGAATTTCAGCAATATACGCCACAAATTTTACTGTATTTATTCTACTCGTTATTTCACCTTTGTTTGAATTTAAAATACCCTGTGTGTTGAAAAATGTGTACGTAATGAGAAAATAATAATAATAATAGTAATTGGTAGTTTTTAAACGTACAGCTAGGGTGTCCCAGGTGTCCCTTAGCAATTTGACAAAGCCGAAATGTACATATTTATTTATTTATTTAAACTTTATTGCACGATATAAAATTGTACAAAAGGCGGACTTAATGCCTTAAGGCATTCTCTACCAGTCAACCATTGGGTCAAACAGAAACGTGTAGTTAGTGCAGGATTGTAGAAAGCGAGAGCAAATATGAAACACAAATCAAATTATTCTAAACAATATATATTTTATTTATACACTTACACATATAAGAATATGTTAGCAACACTGTTTGTAAGGATCATTATTTATTAATAGCTTATATTTTGATCATTCTTACTTTTACGATTAGCTTAAAAAAGAGTATCAGTTGACCCTTACTTGTCACTGGTTCCCGCCATCTTGAATTGTTATTAAAAGGCGGGTACACGGTGACAAGAGGCAGTTCGTGTACAGACGAGTTACAGTGTAGACGTCTTGGAATATTTATTGTAAATTGGTTGTTATTATGTTGGTAGCGAACGAATAAAGTTAAAATATTGGTACAAGTATTAGTTTTCATCATCAACCCGGTGGTAACCTAACAAATAATAACAATATATACCTACATATATACAAACATGCATACATACATACAAGTATATACCTACATATATACAAACATGCATGCATAGTACATAATATGCATTATATAAGGGTGTTTAGAACCAGTATATAAAGTATCATAACAACCGGTGTAGCGGTTACGAAGATATTAACAAATTACGATTTTTTACTTTGGAGTAGCCTGTGTGTGTCTGAGGTAATACATCCTCATAAGGATAGTATAAAAACCTTCTTCGACCTTTTTGATTATCTTTTTTATTTATGACACTAATAAGATTGTGACTTTTGACAAAAAGCACTGCCAATGATTAATACACTATGTTTTTTTTTCTTGTCGATTATTGGAAATAAATTTTGTTTGATTTTTTTGTTCTTTTGTTCTAATTCAAAATATATTAACGTTACAGCATTCCTGAAAAAAACCGCTACGTGGGATTTTATCGTTTGTCCAATGGCTAAGAACACCCTGTATAAGATTCGCTGTCTGGCTGTATTTATTTTTTGAAACCATTTTGAAATTAACGAAAAATGTAATTTAAACTTAACATCATTCGTTATTCGTTCTGAGCTCATAACGATCTAATAACAATCAAAAAGTTACCTTCAATAATTAGCACAACATAACAATTTAAGTTGCGTACAAACCGGCCAAGTGCGAGTCGGAATCTCCCACCCAGGGTTTCGTACTTTTTAGTATTTGTTGTTATAGCGGCAACAGAAATACATCATCTGTGAAAATTTCAACTGTCTAGCTATCACGGTTCATGAGATACAGCCTCGTGACAGACAGACGGGCAAACAGACATACGGACAGACGGACAGCGGAGTCTTAGTAATAGGGTCCCGTTTTAAACATTTGGGTACGGAACCCTAAAAATGCAGTTTGCCTGCACAATTCTGCAATTTCAGTTTTTGTGTATGAAAACCTAATTTTGGAACACAAAAGCATATCAGTCACATTTCATCCGCCATCGAAGTGTCATCCGACACTCATGACACTCTATAACGCGACACGACACTGCAATATGTCTGTCCCTGTTACCATTCTATATGTACGTGCGAGTGTGAGCGAGCTAGGTCGAACCATTGTTACTTGACCTTGAGATCTATAGTAGCAGCTACTGTTGTTGTAGTTGTTGTGGCAGCTGCTGACACTACAACTACAACTACATCAACAACAACAACAACAACAACAACAACAACAACAACTATTACTACTAGCCCGAATCAGATTTAACAATTTGTTACGGTTATGATCTCGTTTTCATACGACCTTGACGATCTCTTACGCTGATAGGTGCATGCAAAATGAAATGAAACCCGAGCGCGAGAGGCGCGCCATTCGCCAAGACGATTGTCAAAATCGTATCAAAACGAATTCAAAACCATAAATGTTAATAAATCTCAATTGGACTCCTGAGCTTGCGAAGCGAATGGAACATGGCCACACATCGCCAGATGGATTCGATTGGAATGTCAAGATGAAACGTGTTATATTTAACCCGATATGTCGATATTCTTCCTGATAAAGTTCTTGTTTTGGAGATAAATGGTGCTAAAATACTGCACTCAATGTTCGGAATAAGTATTGAAAAATGAAATAAAACTATGAAAACGGATTATATCGCGTATATTGAATTTATAATACATCCCGACGTTTCGAACTCTTTACAGCGTTCGTGGTCAACGGGTGACTGAGGAAAAATTACAAAATGCAAAAATACCCACATACTAAAATAATGAACAATCATAGACTACAAACTTTAAGGCTGGTTGTACATGCAAAATCGGTTCATAAGGCTAGTTATACACTATAATTATTTTTCAAGTAAAGATATATATATATACGCGATAAAAAAAAAAAAAAAAAAACAAGTCATAGTTTTAGTTTTAGTTTTCATAGTTTTATTTCATGAGTAACTATCGCGGTAACCGAAGACAATATTATTGAAAAATGCTTTGAATACAATTTTCCTTTAATTCAGTTGTTGAATTAAAAATAATTGTAAGTAAAAAATATGTTTGATACCGAAGAACGATGATCGACGAACGAACGGTGTTTCCATATGTAAATATAATTAAAATTCCATTTATACAGCCCTATTATAAACTATTATAATTTAAAGTCAATGTTTAGTATCAAAAGTATCTTCAATTGTTTTACATATATTATTATGTCCAAACATAATATCTTTATTTATAAATAATATAACAAAATATAACAATAATAATAAAGCCTTTTCATCATCATCATCATCATCATGTCAGCCGATAGACGTCCACTGCTGGACATAGACCTCCCCCAAGGCTCGCCACTCCGACCGATCCTGTGCCGCTCGCAACCACCGAATTCCCGCGACCTTCACCAGGTCGTCGCTCCATCTCGTTGGAGGCCTACTCTCGTTGGAGGCAGTTCGTCTTCCGGTACGCGGACGCCACTCCAGAACCTTCACCATTTTTTACTTCCATGGCTCAGAAGCTACTACTATGGGACGACATATTCATTCGTTCACTCGAAAAAGCCCTTTAATAAAGATTTAAAAAAAAAGCTACTACTATTAAATAAAGCCTTTTATTTCATGCAATTTAACATAATATTACATTTTTTTTTACATTTAACTGCATAGCCAGGTACAGGTAACATAACATGCAAATAGTATCTACTTATGTATTTATAAACATTTTTTTTTATAAATACTAAATTTACATTTACAGCTATTAGTATATAGGTACATAAAGAAAAACTTACTTTAAGCCCCTCTTACGTGTACTTAGTTATCTCGCATTAAATGAATTAGACTGACATTGACAAATATTCTTGTCGGATAATCGTGAAAAATAAGTTATAATTGGACAAAATTAATCAAACTTCTTCTTGGCCAAGTAAATAATGAGTCTGGCAAACTTCAATGTTTTTTTCAAGTAGTTATAAATGAGTTTATAGGTATATGTATAATATGTAATTTTGTATTTCCCGTGGAAGCGTTTTGGTTGTTATTTACTGTAAGCTTATATGTGATTAGAGTTTAAAACGAGTTTTACTTTTAAAATATTTACTGAAGTTTATATATTTTTTTGTGTCAATGTTTAATTTTATTAATTTAATAGCCGTTTAATATATTTTTACAAAATTTTTAATCGTAGCTAAATGCCGGATGGGTGTGCCTTTACGACGATTTCAAATTTTCGTTATAAAAACACTTCTTCTTTTCTTTTTTCTTTTTTTTTCTTTTTTTTTTTTCTTATGTACCTTACCTATGTTGAACAAATAAATGCTTTTGACTTTTGAAATGATCGTTTTTCTATTTCCTGCTTGAAATCGTCCCCCGGGACGGAAACGTGACGTGAGATATTCACGTTTCTGCTTAATGAGACTACTAATTAAAGGTTTGATGTTAATGTTAATGAGACGGCGTCTTTTATGTTAGCTGCAGACTTTAATGGCTATGCGCAGATTAAGCGTAATTGGACTACAAATTTCACGCATGCAAGTAATAATTTTAAAGGGTCAAGTGTCAAGGGATTTTGTAATGACATTTAAGGATATTTTTATCTGTTGCCGATTTTAATTTTTATAAGTTTTCTATAAATAATTTATAAACCAAAATAAAATGTAACTGTCGCGTATAATTTTTTAAAGTAATTTACATTAACTCATTATTTAAAAGAAGTGCATTATTCTCAGTGTGTCGCGCTCGACACAGTGTGAATTTTAATTCTTTTGTGGTGAGCGTTAAAGGCTGAACACCTAGCGACCTTCACCAAGAAGGAGTTTTGGCCGAAGAGTGTCGCGGCTGGATCCCTGACACTGCGGGGTTGCGAATTGCATCGCAGCCATAATTGTGTTTTTAGTTTTAAGATATATTTTATAATAATAAATAATAATTATGTATGCTAGTTTTAAGGTAATTTATCTATGGGCCAATAGTTGCCTGAAAATAAAGATTTTCATTTCATTTCATATCATTATTTTTCTTATCTGACACGACAAATGAGTGACATTTGAAATTTATACTTTCAGTCTCCGCTTTCGTTAGTCCAAGACTCAGAAGATTTTAAATATCAGAAATGAATTGTCACGATTGATATCTTTATAAGTAAGAAATGCAATGTTTTGAGCGCCGCTGTCTGAAATTAAATTGCAGCTTTAACAAAGGATTGGCAATTTAATAAATGGATCAAAATATTTTCGTTGTCCTGTTTCTGACCCCTTTGTCACGATTTTATTTGAGTATTTATCAAACAAACAAAGAAAATTGCGATACAATTTGTATTTTCTTAACAATTATAAGGCGCTTCACCACACGCAACAGCGATACCTAAATATATAAGTAGAAGTGTCATTATAAAACCCATTCAATTTTTATCGTATTCTCGCGCGGTTAATTTTAACTTCAAAATGATTTTGCAATTTAACTTCTTATATAATAATATGTTGTGGTATCTCCAGGGAGAGAAACAAGACAATGAAAATAATTTTAAACTATTATGTCCAGTTAAGCTACGTATTCACTATAAACATTTTGTATAAAAACACGGTTTGTGATTCAGAAATCCACGTGTTTCTGAGACACAGAAACAGTTGCGGTAAACACTATTGTTTATCGCCAAATTCATTGTATCTCAGACCGTCCACCTATGTGAGCTGAAACATTATTTCTGTAAACATCTGCGTAGTGTTTCAAAAACAGTGTATCCCAAACATTGTTTATAGTGAATCTTCTTCTTCTTTAAATAGACAATCGGTAACTTTATTTATATCTAACGAAAACACAAAGATATTGCATCAAAGTAATATTTAATGTAAGCAGGTGCTCCATTTTACTTAACGTAAAAGAAAGATGAAAGACCAAAGGCTTTTCAAAGAGAATTGGCTTTTCTCTTTGCAATCTGATCTGGTAGAGGTGACAGTAAAACTAGTTGTTAGCCTGACAGCCATTTTCTTTTATGCCTGTTGTATAAAATGAGTCAGATATACCTAATAAAAGTGCGACCTTATAAGTTTATACACTTTATGCATTGATTTGACTTCTCTTTTTGAAATCACTTTTGGATGGCGATTGAAGAGAGGGCTACGTAAAATTTTAATATTTTGTATTGAATTTTTACACGTATACTATTAGCATAGAGTAACTGATACTAGAGCGGTACTGTCATAGTAAATTTTGTAACCCCAGTAAATTCACTGCCATCTGTCGACACACTTTAAAACTAAAAATAAATATTTATAAAAATACGATAAAATGTATTTAAATATAGATAAATGATTTTTTTTATTTGCATTAATAATTTTTATGATTTTGACCCATGTTCTTTCACTGATATGCGTTAAAATTGTTAAATAACAAACGAAACCGTCAACGCCATCTATACGACTGTAGGCCAAAACTAGTAGCGCCCTCTGAACGAGAATAAAAATTTCTTGATTTTCGAGGCACGTTTTTTCCTTAGACTGTATCCATCTATTACGGAGTTATATCTATCTTTGCTATTAGTCAATTGAAAATGAAAAGAAGAAATACAAGAACTTCTTTTAGGCCTCTTGGGGCATTCTACAAAAAGATCTATTTTGTCGGGAAAGTGACGCGTAACTACTTTAATAAACCGCAGATATCGGTTATATACCGTTGAATTTTAAGTTAAGTTACTAGCGTAACGTAACGTAAAGTTGTCGTGCCAAATATCGGCTTCTTAGATTTATCAGAAGTGTTAAAAATATAGTCACGGACCGGACAGGCCGATACTTTTCTGGAATGCATCGGAAACGTACCTCATTTATACAAATGTTTGAATAAATACTATAATCGTGATTGCAATGGGTTAGATAATATTTAATATTAAAACAGCGAGTGCTGACTGAATAAGAATAAGAAATATTTATTAGCACAAAATTAGCATAAAACATTAATTAATTTAGATGAACAGAATTGTGCTAAAAGGTCTTCACTCAGCTTGATGTCCCGAAGTGAATCCTAGGACACACTACGACGTGATTCTGATTTTCAGTAAAGCCTTATAAATCTAAAACTAAAACTAGAACTAAAACTAACTACTAAGGTAGCTGAAATAAGTTCAAAATTAAGTCAGTAACAAAAAAACATAAGCAACATCCATATTCATACTATATTATAAAAGTGGAAATACGAAAGCGAAGCCTTATAGATGTTTTAATTTTTCTTTTAGAATTTCTAGCGGTATTAAATCCGCCTTCCGTTTTATTTAATGCAATAAGTTGGTTACTTAAATATTTGATGAAGTGCAACAGATATTTAAATAGGTCGAGGA
Source organism: Cydia strobilella (assembly GCF_947568885.1). Classification (NCBI taxonomy): domain Eukaryota; kingdom Metazoa; phylum Arthropoda; class Insecta; order Lepidoptera; family Tortricidae; genus Cydia; species Cydia strobilella. Next base: position 829,449 of record NC_086052.1, read on the forward strand.
AGGAATTGTTCAAAATTGGAAATAAGATTTCATTGTAAGTGTTAAAAGCTAAGTGAGATGAGCTAATGTGTAAAATTTTTGATTCTAGTTTCCATCGAGCTATATTTACTGATCGTTTAACCATATCGTGTAGACAATATCACAACTATAGTTTAGCTTTTGAACTAGGGACATTGTTAATAGTTTTTTTTTTCTGTAATGTTGTGTCACTCGAATTTCGGCCCCAGGTTCCTGGGGCTCAGAATTGAGCCTAAATGGGGAAGAATCAAAATTAAGCTAGTTTGGAAAAACCATAGTAATTTTCTAAAATCGCGGTGAAAATATTAGGATTAAGAAGACTAGATTTCAAAGACGCTTCAATAACGTTATACTGATTTCTATAAATTATCATTTAACTGTAAATCTATTTAAGTAATATTCAATTCAATTCAATATTTTTATTTCGAATAAAAAAATCCATGTTATTGTTAGTACAAGGCACAGCAAAACCGTTAAGAAACTTCCAAAATTATTAAATCAATTTACTTTCCAAAAGCCCTTTGGCCTTTGAACGTCTAACAAAAGATTCCATTGTACAGTCATTTGAATTAAAAAGGAGTTAAGTTAATCGCAGGCTAAAAGGGATTTAATTATAAAAACACGCTGTCTGTAGCTGATTAGATTAATTAATGATCTCTCATAAACTTCATCTCCGGCCGCTGAGATGATGACGCTGGACCAATTAGGGCAGCCTCTTTAGAGCTGTCAGTAAAGTCTTTAAGAAAAATTACGGCAGTACTTTAAATGTGAAAGTACGTTTTAGTTTTATGGCGCGCAACCCTGAGTTAACTATTAACCATTAAATCTTAATATGTCGTTTTGACTTAATACGTGAAAGAAAGAAGAAAGGGATAAAACATAAAATAACTAATTGAGACTTGTAAAGTTTTATAAATAAGGGGTTAGTCTTTTGAGTTTTAGAAATTTTACAAAAAAATACGAAAACAAGCTGCAGGTGATACCTATACAGGCTGTTACAAAAAATTTGAGGATCTAATAACTAGGAGCTAATCTCTCTTAATAAAATCTCTCTCTCGTGATAGAGTCAGAAATGATGATATCCGCAGTAGAACTAGGGTCACCGACATAGCTCGCAGAATTGCAAACCTTAAGTGGCAGTGGGCGGGGCACATTGCTCGCAGAACTGATGGCCGGTGGGGCCGGAAGGTTCTGGAGTGGCGTCCGCGTACCGGAAGACGAACTGCCGGTAGGCCTCCAACGAGATGGAGCGACGACCTGGTGAAGGTCGCGGGAAATCGGTGGTTGCGAGCGGCACAGGATCGGTCGGAGTGGCGAGCCTTGGGGGAGGCCTATGTCCAGCAGTGGACGTCTATCGGCTGACATGATGATGATGATGATGAATCTCTCTTAATTATTTGTTTCTGTACTTGTATGAATTATAAACTGTGTGAGGTGTCAAATTAAAGAGTATTGTATTGTATTTTAAAGTTATTTGATCCAGGTACCTACATGTAGTGGTGACCATGTTTTAGGTGTATGACTTTTAACTAAAATTAGTCGCGGGTTCGAATAAGCTTCATATAGCTTACAAAAATAATGGATCAGACTACGCGTTAAAAGTTATCATTGCCTATAGGTAGATAAAATAAGTTAACAAAAATATATAAAAAAGTCCTTGTATGTAGAACAAATAATCTATAACCGATGATTTTAGAATACGAACTGTACCGATATATTCCTGTTTGGATAAGAATTCCAGGATGGCAGATGCTTTTGAAGCGTTGTTTTATTCGCGATGCAGACACGAATTTCTAGACCAAATATCCAAAGACAGTGATTGCGTATAGTGACAGTGATACATATGTTTAATGTTTAATCTTTTTGTATTAAAATATATTAAACCGTTGTCTTAATCCTAGAACATACAAAAAACATAACTCAAGAAATATTTCCTACCCAATCTTTTTACGTAACAATAGAGTAAAAAGACAAAACCCTATCAACATCATATCTTTCCTAGTTTAGCGTTTATATTCTCCTTTTTCAAGATAAGTATTAAAAAAATAAACGCACAAATCAAAAATATTCCAAACTCGTAAAAACATTTTCTCATAACTGGGTTCTTCGGAAAACTCGGGAACGAATAAGAATTCCGTTTCGCGGAGAATACGACGCATCAATTATTTATCGAATACGCCAAATTTCGTTCGAATCACCCCACCTGGGAAAAAAACCTTTAAGACTACAACCATAATAATACTACTTACTAGTGTTGGTAAAGACTCAAGTAGTCTCGACGACATAATTATCTTATACCTAATATTTTATCCATACTGATGTTTTGTTATGTAACTTACATATAAATAGTTGTAAATATGAAATACTGTTTGACATGTAAAGCTATGTTTTATAAAGGAATAAATGGCCCGACTATGGTAAAATAAGGAATGATAATGAAAACTTTGTATACACCCGTTTTGTACCCTTATTTATACAAATAAATATATTTGATTGATTTTGATTGATTGATTGAATGAATAAATAAAAGTCCTCTGCTGACTCGACTCATTTTTTCATTATTATTACAAGCTCTTATTTAACTTGCCTTGTTAGTATGTAGGTACATAATTATGTTAGTTAGAGTGGGTCAAATCTTGAAAGCTAAATTTAACCCACTTACCGATTTCGATTGAACTGAAATTTCGCAAACATGTAAATCGGATGACAATGCAACATTATGTTGACATGGAGCTGATCTGATCATAGACAGGAGGTGGCAATGGGAACCCTATGATAAAACAACGCAAACTAAAAGTGTTTGGGGTTGTTTGAATTGTCTAGATGAGTATTAGTTGCCTGTGGAAAGAAAAGTCAGCGATAAAATTTGCGATAAAAGCTTGTACCAAAACTCACATGTCATTTTCTAATAACGCGCGGTTAAGCAGAAATTATCACGTCGATAACGGTGGCCATTATAGCCGTAGAGCTCCCGAAGACGCGAGCTTAGTTTTCTAACATAATAAATCTAATAAACTGAAATTCATTCAATTCATTTCAAATTGATGTCATATACAAAAGAAAACCGGCCAAGTGCGAGTCGGATTCGCACACGGAAGTTTCCGTACCATTACGCAAACAACTGCAAAAAAATCACGTTTGTTGTATGGGAGCATATTTATTTTATTCTGTTTTTAGTATTTGTTGTTACAGCGGCAACAGAAATACACCATCTGTGAAAATTTCAACTGTCTAGCTATCACGGTTCATGACAGACAGCCTGGTGGCAGACAGACGGACAGACAGACAGACAGAAGACAGACGGACAGCGGAGTCTTAGTAATAGTGTCCCGTTTTTACCCTTTGGGTACGGAACCCTAAAAAGTGACTAAGCCCTCCAGAGGCCAGAATCAAACCGATGTCTTCAGCTTGCACGGATAACGCCCTGGACCTTGAGGCGTCGTCACGGCGGTTCTCGTCCCATTTTCTCGAGTGCATGCAATCTTAGAAAGACTAGACTTTCTTTGACCAACTCATTATAGTAGTGTGACTAGTTACTTAAAAATACAAATCAAAATCCATACTTCCATACTATATACTCTATATGTTATATATATATTATATATCCATACTATAATATTATAAATGCGAAAGTCTGTCTGTCTGTCTGTCTTTCTGTCTGTGTGTTCCCTCTTCACGCTTAAACCGCTGAATCGATTTAGATGAAATTTGGCATAGAGATAGGTTGAGTCCCTGAGAAGGACTTAGGATAGTTTTTATCCCGAAAATCATCCCTTAAGAAAGTAAAAAGCGGGGTGGAATTGAGATAATTAATGAAGTGCCTGCTAATTTGTGTGCATAATATGCTCAAATTGAATGATTGCTCTGAGAATTTTTCCAGGCGCTATGCTTACTTTAGCTGCTGTTACTAAGTCCACGCAGACGAAGTCGCGGGCAAAAGCTAGTATTTAATAAAAGCCTGCTGAAGCCTGCGTTGCTGATCACGAACTGGAGTTGTTTTTATTGTTAATCTAAATTGTAATTTATACTACACTAACGACCCGCCCCGGCTTCGCACGGGTGCAATGTTGATTTATTATATATATAAACCTTCCTCTTGAACCACTCTATCTATTAAAAAAAACTGTATCAAAATCCGTTGCGTAGTTTTAAAGATCTAAGCATACATAGGGACAGACAGACAGCAGGAAGCGACTTTGTTGTATACTATGTAGTGATTAATTTTTATAAAATCATTTGATTTATTTCCAAAGTTGTATAATAAATCCTTGTAAGTTCATCACACTTTGTCCATAGGCAACAATGTTCACTTATTACCAGGCTGGTCATATGCTTGTTTGCTACCGTCGCGCGGCGTTATAACAGAACAATTCAATACATACCTGGCTTTGGTGATTCAAAGTGATTCTCTAGTGATCATTTTTGATCACACGCCAGCGCCACTCACAAGTGTCACATTTGTTCACAAACACTCACTTTCAAAGTGTTTTTTATTAAAAAATCAGAATTTTTTTTCGTCTTATTTTTCTTTAGCTACACTCGCATACGTAACGGTGTTATATACATCGGGGGTTGACAAAAATTGGCGTGCGCCCCGCCTGAGTGGTAGGGATGAACTGAGGGGTTGACGATGAGAAGGCGCGCGCAAAACTGTTGAATACGCCTTGCCAGCATCCGAACTAGCCTTAATATCAAAAGGTTGTAACTAATTATGAAGGTAATAGAAGGATAGGACCTTTTAAAGTGTTCTAGCAGCGTAAAGTACGAACCAAAAACGTCTTAACTAAGTATGAAGCTAATATAAACATAGTGCCCTTTAAACTATTCTTCCATCATTGGGTGCCACAGCCTTTATTCGAGTTTAGTTTCTTTTTATGTTTGATGTATTGTTGTGAAAGGGGCATACGTTTTTGCAGGTTGATTTCTTTTTCTTTGGATTTAACGAGTATACCAAAATGTTGCGATATTGTAAGGAATATTCGGGTTTCCTTAGTTCATAAATTTGCGGTTTAAGGGTAATGGATATTTTTATTGAGCGTTGTAGGTATTCAATAAGAAAAATAATTCAATTCCTTCTAATATTATAAACTAGCGACCCGCCCCGGCTTCGCACGGTTCCAATTTCCAATGCTGATGTAACATATAAACCTTCCACTTGCATCACTCCAAAATCCGTTGCGTTATTTTAAAGATTTTAGCATACATAGGGACAGACAAACAGCAGGAAGCGACTGTTTTATACAATGTAGTGATGATGCGGAAGTAACTCTCGAATTTAAACTGTTGCAAGACATACTAACATTATTTACATACAAGATAGTATATATCATGTTATATACAGTGGTACTACGTAATCTTAATGACATAATCCGTCGGTCTCTTGCCACCATCAATGTACCCGCTCTTCTTGAGCCGACTGGCATTATCAGAGATGATGGCAAGAGGCCCGATGGGATGTCCTTGGTTCCTTGGAGCTTGGGACGGATGTTGGTGTGGGATGCTACCTGCGTAGACACACTGGCACCGTCCCACCTCCAATGGACTAATGTAAAAGCGGGCGGAGCGGCGGAAAGCGCCGAAATTTTAAAACGTAATAAATATAAGAGCTTCGGTAGAGAGTATCATTTCGTTCCATTTGGAGTTGAAACCTTAGGTCCATGGGGTCCCAGCGCGCATAAGTTGTTTGCAGAAATCGCGAAGCGTCTGGTTGACGTAACTGGTGACCGAAGAGCTGACGGCTTTCTCGCACAACGTATCAGCATTGCGATACAGCGGGGAAATGCCGCCAGCATCCTTGGTACAATGCCTCAAGGGCCTATTTTAGATTTAAGCTAGTTATTAATTTCGTTTACGTACTAACATTATTAACAGTAAGCTAATGTTACGCTTTAACTCAAGTGTTTTTCCATGTCCATTTTTAAACACTAACAGTGCATGAGCACTATAGCGTTTATAATGGGCGCGTGTTGCGCGAGTGACTAAAAACTAGTGAGTTAAACCAATAAAATAGCTTAACGGAAGTAAATCTGTCTATATGTATGTCTGTCTATCTGTCCCTCTTCACGCTTAAGGTGCAGGTTCAGAATTGTAATAAAAAGTTTTTTGGAAAATTTTACAAATCATAAAACAAAACACTGTTTCTTGATCTTAGGTTCGTAACCACAGAATTACCCAGCTGGTTGCCAAATTTCGACTTTCTAGATCACCTGGAAGTGGGTTAGGTTTTTGATGTTAGGTGAGTCAGTCAGTCACTAAGTCAGTGATCTTAATAACCGGCTGAGCTATGTTCATGAAATTTGGAGTTCTAGATAGCTTTAAGGGTCTTTAATCTTAATAAATTAACCAAATTTCATATGTTTACTCGTATGTTTAATAGATTTTGAGTTACGCAGGGTTTAGTCAAAAGTGGCTCCAAATAGTTTGTTTAATACATACTTAACACACAGTAGCTGCATCGCCAGTTCTCGTCTTTTGAACTTGGCTTGACACGCTACCGCGTGTCTAGATTACGTTTTAGCAATTAACGTTATACTTAAACTAAAAGTTATACTAAAATAGTCGCGTGCTCTGTGCCAAGTCTAAGAACAAACAAACCCATCGTAAAGTACAAAATAAACATAAGCAAACATAATTCATGATAAAAATGCAGAGCGCCGTCTGACGGCAAATCTTAATTAAACTTAAAAGCTTAAACTCTGCTATAATTACTTCTGACTAAAATAATTGGCCTTATGTTTACCTTTTTAGCTCATTTGAATGGTTCCGTAATGAAAGGTTGGGGGTAAGAAAGGGGGATTTGGGAAATTTTCCACAAACATTTAATTTTTTTCTTAGGTGTTAATAGTCTACATATGTGTGAAGTTGATGGTGGGGGAAATACAAGCGACGCCATTGCGCGACGAGGTGAAAATATGAACTTTCGCGGAATTACGACGGAATTTGACGACCGGTCTGGCCTAGTGGGTAGTGACCCTGCCTGTGAAGCCGATGGTCCTGGGTTCGAATCCCGGTAAGGGCATTAATTTGTGTGATGAGCACAGATATTTGTTCCTGAGTCTTGGGTGTTTTCTCTATGTATTTAAGTATTTATATATTATATATATCATTGTCTGAGTACCCATAACACAAGCTTTCTTGGGCTTACCGTGGGACTTAGTCAATCTGTGTAAGAATGCCCAATAATATTTATTTATTTATTTAATTACAGTTTTCATACTATATGGCAGCTGCCAACTCTCAAATAAACAATATGTCCCAAGCTCACTAGGGCGGCGACAGAATCATGCACGGAGCGAAAAGCATAATATTACATAAATCCCACGGGGGTTTTTCATGGGTCACAAAACGACCTGTTGGTCGCGGTGTCATGTACATAGTTAGTTCGCAAGTCCCAATTATTGTGTAAGTTGTAACAACATATTTTGTTATCATTATGCAAACATTTCTTTCAGTGCGAGTAAAAATTCGTACTTCACTTCTTTTCTTATTAAGGGTTCCGAACCCAAAGGGTAAAAACGGGACCCTGTCTGTCTGTCCGTCTGTCACCAGGAATGAACCGTGACCGCTAGATAGTTGAAATTTTCACAGATGATGTATTTCTGTTACCTCTATAACAGCAAATACTGAAAACAGAATACAATTAATATTAAAGTGGGGCTCCCATACAACAAACGTGATTTTTTGCTGTTTTTTGCGTAATGGTACGGAACCCTTCCTGCGCGAGTCCGACTCGCACTTGGCCGGTTTTGTCGGCGCCATTTGCAAACTTAAGTGTGTTGTCGCTTAAATCTGTTGTCATAACTTGACTTAGCTTAGTTGCTAATGAACTTGTTCTTTATAAAGGTCCTGGGTTCTAATTTTGAGAATATTCCTTAAGCAGTCTACAGAGCTAATCCTTTTAAATCTACAAAGAGCTGGCAAAGTGCATGTGCAAGGTTGCCAATAGGGTTGTTGACGCATTTTGAATTTCATAACTAAACCTTGATTTTGGAGTTGGTATGGGACCAAAAATGGTATGGGAGTAAAAGTTGCTCAGTATAATCCCAAACCCTCCCTGGCAACGGCAATGCACTTGTTTAGCCACCGTGTGTAGATAAATACTTAAATCCATAGATAACATCCATAACTCAGGAACAATTCGTGATGACCACACAAGTAAATGGTCTTACCAACCTGGCTAGGAGACGGTCAATAAAGAAAGAAAGAAAGAAAATACAATTATTTCTTTCTTTCCTTCACACATTACAATTACAATTTATTATTATCCTTCAGTTCCTCGCCGGCTGTCGTGCGAGCCGCACGCGCGATGTCGACTCGATCCCCTGTCGCTGCGCAAGCGAACACGCAGCATCGTAACAATACGAATACGAACTGTGACGCTCAGTGTTCGGGATGCAAAGTCGTTATTAATGAACTACTTGCTTTCCTGAGCAACAAAGTTGACGTGTTGCCAGAAGCTGCAATTTCTGAAATATGTATGACTGCGTATACATGGGAAGAAGTCGAAGAAGCTCGCTGTATCGCTCTAAAATTGTTAGCTCCGCATAAGAAATCCATGAGAAGAAAGGAAGGGTCTGAGCAAAAAAGTATCCTTGAAATGGTAAAAATGATTAAGGAGTTTGAGCCGGATAGTCTCCCCATTTTTGTGGCGAGAAACTTAAACAAGATTCCACCCGTTTCATTTAATTATATTGACTCGACTTCTTTTCTTAAGGAGATAGCAATGTTAAGAAGCGATGTGGCTGTTATTAAAGCTGAAAAGAACACGAGAAGTGGTGGGTCATGCTCATCTAGCGAAATGGAGGGGTTGAAATTGGAAGTTAATGAAGTGAAGTCCATAGTGAATGCATTAAAGGAAAAAGATGGGTGTGCATGTGAGTGTAAACAGCAAAAGAATTCGCAACAGAAAGCATCACAATCATTTGCCGCTGTAACACAAAAACTCGGCACAAGTAAACATCTGACTAGCCAGCTACCGCCTGCGCCCAGTACGACACGTAAACAAAGCGCGCCGCATTCCTTATCGCAAATTATTAACTCGACTACAACTAGCCAGTTGCCCGAACCTGTACAGGTGCACGTACCGCTATATAAAGATATTATTAGTACGACAGGAACGTCGGAAACGCATGAGCCCCGTAATTCTCAGAGGGATATAATGAATGATAGTTTTATAACTGTGGAGCGTAAAAAGCGTAAGAAAAATAATAATAACTTGACGGGCACTGCGCAAGGCTCGAGTAAATTGCAGCTAGCAGATCTAACATCTTTTGTTTACGTATCTCGTTTGAAAAAATCGACCACTGTGGATGATATAATGGAGTACGTAAAAGATAAGGGCGAGGAATGCTCCAAAATAGATTTATTGACACAAAAACACGACACGGACTTTTGTTCGTTTAAATTATCAGTGCCTAGGCGTAAATTGGATACGTTTCTTAGTAAGGATTTCTGGCCCGAAGGTATTAAATTCAGACTATTCCGTGAACGCACGGCGAGAGGAATCAAACCACTAAATCTCTAATATGGATAGTACACCCTCGAAGATAGTAATAACAACTTTTAATTGTAAGAACATCAAGACATCTTTTAAGACCGTGCTGGACCTGACTGATAGTTCACATCTAATCCTTCTGCAGGAGACCTGGCTAATGGAACATGACTTGAACTTTGTACATGCAATAAAAACGTCGTTTGGCTGTGTGGCAAAGTCCTCAGTGGACTCGTCCGAAGGTATTCTCCGTGGAAGACCACACGGTGGGCTCGCCATCATGTGGAACAAGAAGTTGTTTCCTAACGTTGTTCCCGTTACTTGTGCGAACAAAAGAATACAGGCGGTTCGTGTTTTTCTCGAGTCGAGTTCATTTTTAGTGGTTAATATTTATATGCCCGTTGATAATAATAAGAATGTTGAAGAGTTCACGGAATGCTTAGCGGAGATTAGTGCTATTATTGACGACTCGGAAGTTCAAATTGCCTACATTTTAGGGGATCTGAACGCGCACCCGGGTGCGAGGTTTGGTAAACAATTGGCTGAGTTTTGTGATGACATGTTGTGGGAATGGGCCGATTACAATAAATTAAGTAACGACTGTGATATGTATACGTTCCAATGTGCGGCTACCGGCAGCAGGAGATGGTTAGACCACTGCGTGACGACCAGAGCTGCTTGGGACTCAGTTGTAGATGCGTACGTCACTCATGACGTCACGACGTCTGATCACTATCCATTGAGTATAGTATGTAATATCTCTGGCGTTGCTATGGGGCTGACCACCTCCTGTACATCTGATCTGTTAAAATATGTAAAATGGGGCGAGAGGACAACTAGTCAAATAAATATGTATGGTGAATTTTGCTATAGTAACTTAGATTTATTTTCGAATTTTTTTACGTGTGACTGTGACAATGTTTTACATTGTGTGCACTTACAAAATTATTTAGATACTATTGATGATTACTACAGGCATATTATTGATGTACTCCAAAATGCAGCTATTGTGAGTTCTGGTGCATGTGAACAGAGGCGCCATAGGAAGGTGCCCGGTTGGAACTATCACGTCAGAGACAGCCACGAGAAAGCTAGGATGTACTTCCGGTGCTGGACGGTTGCTGGGAGGCCCTCTAGCGGTACCGAATACAATAATATGCGCGAAAGTCGTACAGTGTTTAAAAACAAACTTAAATGGTGTCAAAAAAATGAGGAAAGTATTAAATTGAATATCTTAGCCTTATATAGAAAAAATAAAAATTTCAGCAAGTTTTGGAACGCAACTAAGAAATTGAATTATAAACAAAGTTTACCTGTATCCGTGGAGGGCTGCCAGGAGCCGTCCGGTATCGCCGAGCTGTTTGCGCGGAGATTTAAGGTGAGCCCACTGACTGCGGAGCGTGTGCTCGATACTGAAACTAGTCATGACGAAGACGTCATAGAATTTACACGTGAGGACATCTCGAAAGTCATACTGAGTATGAAGCGTGGTAAATCACCGGGACATGACGGGCTCAATGTCGAGCACATACTCTGGGCCAGTGACAAGATTTTTATACATTTATGCCGTCTGTTTAATATGTGTATTAAATATAGTTACTTACCTGAGGCATTGATGCGCACCACTGTGGTACCAATTGTCAAGAATAAAACGGGCGACCTTAGCTCTGCGTCTAATTACCGGCCTATCTCATTAGGGACTATACTAGGCAAAATATTAGAGCGTCTTCTTCATCCTGAGCTGCTTAAGAACATTAAAATTGATGACGCGCAGTTTGGTTTCCGTCCCGGTCTTTCAACAGATGACGCTATATTCAGCCTAAAAAGCACCGTCAGCTACTACACGTCGCGCAAAACATCGATCTATGCGTGTTTTTTAGATCTTAGTCGTGCATTTGACCTCGTTAACTATGACACCTTGTGGGCGAAGTTACGTGCATCCCGAGTGCCTAATGGAGTAGTTAATCTGCTGAGATTCTGGTACGGAAACCAAACAAACATTGTAAAATGGGGCGACGCAACCTCTAGCGAGTACAGGCTAGAGTGTGGGGTCCGTCAAGGGGGGGTTACCTCTCCGGTCCTGTTTAACTTGTACGTGAATGGCTTGATCGAGGAGCTGAGGGGCACCAATGTCGGCTGTCATGTAGGGAATGTTTGTGTAAACAACCTTAGTTATGCGGACGATATGGTGCTGCTCAGCCCTTCGATCAAGGGAATGAGGAGGCTACTTTCGGTCTGTGAGCATTATGGTAATGCGCATGGACTGAAATATAATGTTTCCAAGACGGAGATGATGGTATTCGCGTCGGGTTCTGGGCCGGACAGCGTACCTGCGGTGTATTTAAATGGGTCGAAAATTAATGTTGTTAAGCGGTTCAAGTATTTAGGACATTTGTTGACGGAACGGCTGCAGGACGACGATGATATTGAGCGCGAGCGGAGGGCCCTCGCCGTCAGAGGCAACATGCTCGCTCGACGGTTTTCTAAGTGCAGCAAGGATGTAAAGACCACACTCTTCAAGGCGTACTGCTTAGGCATGTACACCTCTCAGCTGTGGATAACGTTCACGCAGAAGGCAATGAGCAGAATAAGAGTTCAGTACAATGACGCGTTCCGAGCTCTTATGCGGCTGCCGCGGTGCTGCAGCGCGTCGGGCATGTTCGTGGACGCGGGGGTCCCCGACTTTTTCGCGATAATTAGATCCCGCGTTGCCTCGTTCTGGAGGAGACTGCGCTGTTCCGACAACAAAATACTTGTGGCTGTTTCTGACGATATAAGGAGTCCGGTGTTTAAGCGCTGGATTTCTGTTCACATGGATCAGAACAGAAAATGACTGAACCTAGATTTAGACTTATTTTTAACATGACTGGCACCCCTTTACAGTGTCAATTAGTTCTTAAGTAGTATTTAATTTTGTACGCAATATGGGTAAATGCCTGAAATAAAAGCTTTTTATTTTTTATTTATTATTTATTATTTTATACATTTATTTCTTTTCAATACTGCGTTTCCTGCAGAGATGCGTAGCCGTAGCGAGGGATGTGATTTTAAGAACCAATAGAATCACTGCACACTGAGCAAGGAAAACAAATGAAGTGATTCTATTGATTTTTAACAAGCAGAAACGTCTGTGATCAATGCTATTAAGCTTAAAATAAATTTAAAAGTTGAAAAATTACTACCTTGGATGAGACTTGAACTCACGGCCTCTGGATTGATACTCCAGCGCTCTGCCAACTGAGCCACCAAGACCTCATCCACAGTCATCAAATCTTCCCACTATATTCTATTCTATTGGTTCTTAACAAACACATCGGTCGCTACATACTCGCACAGCTCCGGTCGAAACGCAGCCTACAGGGGCCCACCCATTACCAGTCCGCCGGACGATATCAGCCTGTCAGTTAGAACAAAAAATTTGAATGGGCCCACCCATTACCAGTCCGCCGGACGATATCGGCCTGCCAGTTGTTCGGAACAGTCACATTTTTGTTCTAACTGACAGGCTGATATCGTCCGGCGGACTGGCAATGGGTGGGTCCCTTGAACATGTTCATGTCTATCTCGTATTCAGGAACCGCGCGGCACGAAGTGCCCATGAATCTCGTATAAGTAGTACTCAGTATTAATACACGGGACACTTGGCAGAGTTACAATTTCTGAAATACTGTAAACCTTGGTGTTAAATAAAAGTAGGCTAGAACGTGCTTTTTGGTGATGAAAACTGCAATATTACAGTATCTAGTGAAAAATCCTTAAAAAGACACCAGATAAAATGTCGCCGGCAGGAGATTTATCTGTTCATTTGCATCCTATAATATCGTGAAAAAAGACAGTTTTTCCCAACTTAATATGGTATCCAAATTAAACATTATATCTATTTCGCCGATTCAGTGCAAAAAAGTTGACCTAGGCTTTATAAAATGGAGCAGTATGTACAGTCGCCATCAGATATATCGGAGCGACCAAGGTGCTCACAAATATCTGAGCACGCCTCTATTGTCAAGGCGTTAAGTGCGTGTTCAGATATTTTTAAGCACCCCCACCGCTCCGATATATCTGATGGCGACTGTACGAGTACATACGAGTCCTACTACTGCGGTATAATACGAGGTAAAATATACAGACAATTAACGTCATTTAAATTTGGAATTAAATTAATTAAAATAAAATCGAAATTCCTTCAACTCAAAAATGACGTATGCCACTTTAAAGGTTTCATATAAATAATTTGAAAAAAACCGGCCAAGTGCGAGTAGTAGTAGTATTTCTTGTTATAGCGGCAACAGAAATACATCATCTGTGAAAATTTCAACTGTCTAGCTATCACGGTTCATGAGATACAGCCTGGTGACAGACAGACAGACGGACAGACGGAGAGACGGACAGCGGAGTCTTAGTAATAGGGTCCCGTTTTTACCCTTTGGGTACGGAACCCTAAAAAATGCAAAAATTTTTTTTCAGATTTTTTTTTTTTTTTTTTTTAATACAAGAAATTAAAAAAATCATAAAAAGCCCTATTATTCCTCGCTATAAAAAGTATAACATGGCATATTTATTTTAAAAAATATGAACAAAAAAATAAAATGTACAATGCACTAGGGTGAGTACTTAATAAAATATTAACTAAAACTCCCTCATTTCGACAGTGACACTCGAACTTGTAAAAAAAAATTCATAATTTTAAAAGATGTATGTATATTGTCGTCGCGCGTTTGACTAGTTGAAATGGTGCACTCGGTGCTCCGGTCGAAGATCATCACAAACGGGCCGAAACATGTCTAGCGTTTATTAGACAAAAAAAAGTCAAAGTCAAGTCAGTCAAAATCAAAGTCAGTCAAAGTGAAAGTGAAAGTCAAATAATTACTAAACTCGAAAACTGCGAAATATGTAATGAGACTAATTCAAAAAATACACGTAATCGTTCGTTTTCACTTCTGTCGGCACTCCCGGTGCGTATTTTTTTTAATAGTACATTATTGTCGAGGCTCGGAAATAGCTACTTGCTGGCTAAGGATTCGTTTTAAACGGACGACCTTGGGAGTCCGTTTAATTGAATCCGAAGCCAGCAAGTAGCCTTCCAGCCGAGTCATATATAGTGCTTTTCTCAAAAATGGCGCAATAATAACAAATATAATATAAATATTTTACAGAAGCAACGCTCTTATGTATATATTTTCACAGAAAAAAGTAAAAAGATTTGCTTTGCCGCCTTTTTTTTTTTTTTTATTAAAAATATAAGTGTATTCTTCTGCTGAAAATACGCCAACCTATTTGAGACACCTAAATAGTCGCGGTACCAACATTTTAATAATAAGTACTGATCATCTGTTTGGCTGTTTAATGGACCTATACCTTCATTTGATATGGCCACTTCAACTTTTAAAAAGTTTGGAACTCGACAAATAATGGAATTTGTATGCAACATTGCAGTCCCGAAATCGAGACTGCAATGTTTTTAACTTTTTAATTTTTTGACGGACCATAAACTACGCCCTTCGCGACCTACTTTTTAACCGGTAACGTCGACTTTGCCGTCCATTTTTGAGAAAATTAATTTTTCGACTGTATTAACGTATTTTCAAGCACTGCTCTATTCAGTAAGTTCTTCGTCTCAAACGGTAATGGACATGATCTATCAGCTGTCAACAGTGATAGATAGTACATTAGGTATTTTAGTTGAATCACTATAATTTGCCTGTCAGGTATACAATATTACTCCACTTAGATAAAATATAGATTTACTGTTTTTGTTTATATTTTTTTGCCATATTTTTTCCTAGTAGAAAGATTTAGACAAAAGCGTTTAAAATAGAACTAAGAAGTAAAATACTTTTGAAACTCTCTGGTTAATATCATAAATATCATAATAAATATACTGGTAAGGGCAGAGCGCGTGCAAGGATTAATTAATTTATACATTTTATTAATTTTAAGGAATTCACGCTTGCCTTACCGGAAGGCCGATTCTGTACTTCTGATACGGTTTCCACTTTATTTTTGTGAAATGCCTTATGAGAGGACTCCTAACTGGTAGCATTTTGTCAGTCAGGACCTATTTAGTATTTGTCTGTTGTTTGTATATTTTTTATTAGTATTTTTTTTATGTTATTCGACATTTAGACTGGATACATCACTAGCAAAGTATCTAATATATCATTGATTTCATATTTGTAATTGTTTTTTGTAATTTTTTGGTTAATTTTATTGCTTGTAAAAATTTACATGTAAAAGTGCCCCTGTGGCCTATTTGCTGAATAAATGTTTGATGTTTGACTAATCAGCAACGGCGCTCGCTAACTCAACGTCTCATCAAAATAAGATGCAAACTTTTACGCACGACTTTTATTGCATTTTGCATCAATAGTCGGCGTGAGCGATAACCATGTCGAATCAAGACAACACAACCGTCGTAACAATTGTTTAATTTCGAATCGGCCGATGGGTTTCGGAAGGCTTAAATGGAGTAATAATAAGGAACGGTGAAAGAGCTAAGTGTTTCTGATATTATATTAAGTTTAAAAGGTCCGTTTCAGAAGTAAATTATAGAGGTATTTTTAGAAATAAAAAGGAATGGGAGGTTATCGTATTCATTACTAACCCTTTATTGTACAATAAGATATTATAAGGCAAAAAATAGCACCCTATAACATCATCTATTTGTATTTTTTCCTTCAGCAGAATTTTTAGGACAATGAGATAGCAATGAGAATGAGGCATGAATTGAGGATTTCTTATAATCTGGTCCATTATATGGACCGCGAGCCAGGCGCAAATTTCGTCAGTCATCGCCTTCCGGGCGAAAACTCGTATAGCGGTTAACGGCTATATATGATGAACCCTCGTGAACGTCAGGTGCCGCTCCGTTGGTGGGTTGAATGGCAGCCACCGAAATGCGTAACACGTTCTTTCCACCGCGATACAACCAGTTGTCGATTTGTTTTAATAGCATCTAAACTACCATCTGACAAAGTATCAAACGGGAGGCGATGGATGACTGAAAAGAATTTTCTTTTTTACATATTCATGTGACCAGCTGACGGTCTTTCCACAGCGATACAATCGGCTGACGATTTTGTTTATTCACAATAGCATCTAAACTATCATCTGACAAAGTATCAAGCGGGAGGCGATGACTAAAAAATTTTTATATACTTTATTTGCTGCCATTCTTCAACCCACCAACGGAGCGGCAGCTGACGTTCACGAGGATTCATCATACATAGCTATTAACCACTATACGAGTTTTTGCCCGGGAGGCGATTGGTCATGGAAATCTGTTCCTGGCCCGCGGTCTAATAGAGATAAATATTTAAAACGGATTACTGGGCGGACCGACGCAGACTGCTAACGCGTGCTCCCGTTGAAGTTCCTTGTTATGAAGTGAAACATGTCGAGCAATCTTCAGTACGTGAGTGATCCATACTATACTTAGTACTTAATATATACTTAATATACTTAATAATTAATAATATTATAAATGCGAAAGTGTGTCTGTCTGTCTGTGTGTCTGTTACTTCTTCACGCTTAAACTGCTGAACGGATTTAGTTTAAATTTGGCATAGTGATAGTTCGAGTCCCGGGGAAGGAAATAGGATAGTTTTTCTGTCGGAAGTCATCCCTAAAGAGGATAAAAAGGGTGTGGAAATGAGAAAAATAACGAATTTCCTGTTAATTGGTGTAAGCAAATAAGCATTTTTTGCTCAAAATTATTGCCATTACATTTTATCCAGGCGCTATACTTACTCTTAACTGCTGGACGTATACTTACTATACTTACTCTTAACTGCTTAACACGCAAACGAAGTCGCGGGCAAAAGCTAGTATTGAATAATGATGTCTGTGTCTCACGGAAGGATTTTAATTCATTTTTGAAAGTAAATTATCATGGTTTGGTGATTACAGGTTGTGAAATTTTTCATAAAAAGATATTAGGTATATTATCTATCTGTGTTATGCCTAATCATTATCATCATCATCATGTCAGCCGATAGACGTCCACTGCTGGACATAGGCCTCCCCCAAGGCTCGCCACTTCGACCGATCCTGTGCCGCTCGCAACCACCGAATTCCCGCGACCTTCACCAGGTCGTCGCTCCATCTCGTTGGCGGCCTACCGGCAGTTCGTCTTCCGGTACGCGGACGCCACTCCAGAACCTTCCGGCCCCACCGGCCATCAGTTCCGCGAGCAATGTGCCCCGCCCACTGCCACTTAAGGTTTGCAATTCTGCGAGCTATGTCGGTGACCCTAGTTCTACTTCGGATATCATCATTTCTGAATCTATCACGCAGAGAAACCCCGAGCATAGCTCTCTCTATTGCCCTTTGCGTGACCTTGAGCCTTCTTATGAGGCCCATCGTTAGCGCCCACGTCTCAGATCCGTATGTCATCACTGGCAACACACACTGGTCAAAGACTTTTGACTTAAGACACTGCGGCAATTTGGACGAAAAGACTAGCTTAGCTTGGCTTAGTTATGCCTAATAATCATAGCAATTAATTGTCTTTTCACATGCGAGAATCATTTGTATTGTAATATCAGAACGCCTGAAACCATCTTTTCTTTCAGTTGATGGCCTCGTTTATTCTCTTTTGTCTTGGTGTGTGGTGTTTGATTGCATTATGAGCTGTGGGAGAAATATTGACAAGTATACACTGTTTCAACGTATGGACAACATTTTTATTTATAATAAATTATAAATAAATAAATATTATAGGACCTAATAGTCATTTCGCATAATATTCATTTGGCAGAATTTTCAAGTGGGTTAAGTTAGGGTTTTCTGTCAAATAATATTATGCGAAAAGAAATTGTGCAAAGTAATATTATGCGAATAGCAGTATGCCAAAAGTATTTCTTCCAAACGATATTTCTACCAAGTAACATTATGCAATACAAAAATATGTCAAAAAGCTTTCTGCAACACAATAGGGAACCTAAGATTACATATGCTTTCAAATTTCAGAAAGTTACATTGTTAAAAAAAAACTAACATTCACTTAATGCGCATCGATAGTCACTATGTCTCTCAAGCTTACTCGTAATTTCATTCATAACATTTAACATTAAGTCATGATCATGGAGACTATATAAAGGAGCCAAATCTCTATGTATGAAAAGTGTCCATCAAAAAACAGTAATTAGGTGGCGCCACCATACACCGAAATACTACCAAAAACAACCTACGTAATTTGGTCGGGTTATTTGTTGGTTCATGTTATACTCATGTCCCAGAGCCTAACTAGCGCCACCGGAGAGATTAGTAACTATTATTTAAAGCTGAAAGCGGTCACTTTTGCAACAATTCTGCCATAAGAGATTGGCATCCTTTCTATACCATCCATAGTCATGATAATACAAGTGTCAACGTTATTTTTACAGAATTCGTATTTAAGGAACAAACAACATAAGTAATGTCATAAACGGGTCTAATGTGAAACAACATAAGTTAGTTCATTCCCTAACGTTAGTATTAGTTAAGGATGGTATCGAATTAAATATTTTATCTACACACATATCATAAACCCTCTATGATGCCTTCAAATCCGTAAATAATGGCCAACATTAAGATAAACTGTTTTGTTACACCAGATTTTTTATCTGTGAAAATGTTATTATTGCTAAATAATAACATCGATTTCGATAATATTATTTCATTCAAATTTCGAACATCTTTGAAAAACAAAGAAATTTGATTTGACCTCTATTCTAATATCAGTCGAGATTACGTTTTATTCGAAATGAAATTTCAATTGCATACAAATTTGACAAATCTCGCTTGTTAGTTGGTATCGAACAATATGGCAATCGACCCCCACTCTAGTTTGTCTCTGAATAAAAAAAAAACTACGGATGCGTGACATGCGTGAAAAAAGTTTTCTTTGCCGCCATTTGACGTGCAGTTTATCTAAAATTAGTTTGTAAGTAAATGAAACTCACTACGTTCGTTTCATAAACCCACACTCGAGTTTTAATGCCTTTCATTATGTAGCAGTCACATAAACTACTATAATTAAATATTACCATTTCCATTCCCTGTATTGTTTTCCGTACCGAAGGCTCTGTAGGTAAACAGCTATGGATAAAATGCTGAATCTAGATTAAATTACTTAAGCAGTACTGCGGTACTGTAGATGGATATAGCGCCACGGAGACCTTGTAACAATATCCGGTTATTAGTGAAAACAAATTAGTGGTAGCCGCTGCGCCGCTGCAATTTCTTATCATCCTGTTACCACTCGAAACAACTAAAAAAACAGTAGTTACTTCCAAGTTACCAAAAAGTGCTGTTACCAGTGGTAAAAACTTGGCGGTAACAGGTGGGAATGACCTAATATTATGTCACAGAATAAGTGTATTATCATACAGAACGGCCACTCACCGATTCGAATTACCTCGCCCCGCGACAGCAGATTGACGACCTTTTGCCGACCGCTCAGTACTGTTTTTAAGCAGCTTACACAATGACGCATGCTGCGTGTACAGACGTGCCGTTCACACATAGAAACGGAAGTGATTTTTGATGTATATATGTATGTATAAACTCTTTATTGTACAAAACACAGAACACAAATATGGCACAGAATAGGCAGTACAAAGGGGAACTTATCCCTGTCACTATGTGAACAGACCGTCAATTGACCCACAAAGCAATTTAAAGCACTAACAATAACTGGCATTTGAGTTCCATCACATACTTTACTATACTATATATACTAAGGTAGGTCTTCAACGGCAGGCATATTGTATTCAGGTCACATTTTCATTTCGCTATATCATGTCAAGTCGCACGCGTAAAACGTGACCATAAATAATTATTTACTCTCTTATCTGAAATAAGCAAGGCTCGGAAAATTCCCGTCATTTTGAAAACATAACCATAATTGAGGACCCATTTATGAATTGAAAATGTTAATTGACAGTCTACGGACGTCATTGGGCCTGCTTGCGCCTTCTGGAAACATTGGGACGATGTACATATGGGATCCAGAGGCTTAGTCTATAAGTTATTATAAGTTAGTATAGGTTTAACTAACATAGGCTTAAGGGAATGTACACTAACACTATGGACATTAGTCTGAAATAAAATATATTGATTGATTGATTGATTGATATTTTTTTTAATCGTTGAGATTGGTATAAGGAAGTCTGTGTTGTACGGAACAGGGTTATGTTGTTAAAATGACAGGCGTTTTTCCGAGCCTTGGAAATAAGGAACAGTAAGTTTTAAAGTATTTTTCTCCCATCAGGATCAAAAGAGCTTGTGATTCTGAGTAGAAATAACATAAACATTAACATATCTGAGAAAAAACAAAGTATGTAGTGTAAAACTTTGGTTCCCCGGTAAGCTCGGTTCTCCATACAAACGTAGTTCCGCTCTTATTTTAAAACGACTAGCTAGATTGCTCTGAAACTATACAACACTACAATTGGATAAGGTATATCTATGTCTGTAATTAGTTTATGTAGTTTCAGATACCATAGTAAATAAAATACAGCGAATTTAAGTTTTTCATACAAAACTTATTTTTGCTCTATTTCGTTTGTTTTATAAACTGGAGCTATATAAACTGATTTCAAACCTAGATATACCCCATGTCATGGTATATGCAAAGTTTCATTACAATCCAACACGTAGTTTTAAAATGAGAGCGGAACTTCGTTTGTATGGGAACGGAACGGGAATTCGCACGAGCTTGCCGGGGACTCAATGACCTGTAAAATAGAAAGAATCAGTAATGTTTCTCCAGCAATCAGACCCGTATGTAGTCGATCAAACGTACATATTTCCGGCTATAGCGACATCAATTAGAACTCCTCCAAGCCCGCTGTCCACTTTGTCCTAATGTCCCGGCAAATGGACCAGCTTTGTTCTTACAAAACTGGCTAAAGGTACCGTTCCGATTGTAGCTGGTATAGTCTGCTACACCACACTAGCATTAAACTCATTAGAGTCAGACTAAGCTAATTCGGCAGCGATTTTGATAGCACAAACTGTGCAAGTTTTATTTTAAGTCATAATTTCATAGAAGTTGGACGTTTAAACTGGCACTTGCACAGTCTGTGCTATCAAAATTGCTGCTAAGTTAGCTTGGGCTGATTCTGCTGCTGTAGTATTACACTGAAATTCTGTCACAAATATCAAAGATCCGGGCAGCAACATCGATTTTGATATTAGCTTATGATTTTTTCAATAAAACGACCCTATTGACGTTTCCTGCAGCAATGCAGTCGGCTGCAGTACTACAGCAGTATTACAGCGCGACAATACTGCCAACTGCATTACTGCCGCTTATTTCAAATTGGACTTAACTGCCCCGATTTTTGAAATTGGCGGCAGCACGCATGCAATACTGCAGTACCCCAGTAGCATTTATACGTCGTCGTCGTAATAATGCCGTCGTTAAGACGTCACTGACGTCATTTTGCTACCTGGGTAGTAATGCTGATGATGACTTCATTTCCCTTCCCAGTTAATCTGAATTGAAATAAAATACATGTATTCGTATATTGTCAAACGCACAAAGGTGACACGGAGTCCGTCAGTCCGAGGAATCCTACGTGCCAAATATTTGGGCTGTATTTCCATTATAGTAACGTTGTTGCAAATTGGCTATTGTTGTTCGGCCAAACTTACAAGAGAGGCTGGACATGGGATGGGTGAATCTTTAGAAATCGCAAAGATAATATGGAGGAGAAAGCCTGAATATGTAGGCCACATAATGAGAGATCAAAAGTACGAATTATTACAGTTAATAGTACAAGGAAAGATTCATAGTAAAAGAAGTATCGGATAAAGAATATCGTGGTAAATTTTCAGAGCTGCTCAGTTGTGTCGAAGGTTCAGATGAAAAAAAAATGAAAAAAAAAAAAAAAATTATATAGGTAAAATATTTAGTTTTGACAATAAAGTTAATAGTCTCCTAGTAAGTATAATATACCTGTGACAGGAGACCCCGCTCTTCCCAGACAACGTGTGTGTGTGTGTGTGTGTGTGTGTGTGTGTGTGTGTGTGTGTGTGTGTGTGTGTGTGTGTGTGTGTACTCATTTATTAATAATATTGTTACATATTACACGACAACAATTTAATTTAATTACATATTTATACATAGATACATAATTATTTATAGCGTTGTAAAGATTAAGATAATGATTACCAAATTGCGGTAGGAGACGACACCCGAAGATGAAGAAGCTTGTGAGAGTTTACTCAAAATATTGTTATGGTGTGAGTAGTTCTGAACTAGTCTTAAAATTTTAGTTCTTACAGAACGATCATACAAATGTTTTTATAATGGTATATTATACTACACATTCATTAAAAAAAAGTTTAGGTTTGTTGTCGTGTATGCACGCATGTACTTGTGTAAAATTCTATATTATGTTGTTTCTTTCTTTTTTTTTCTTATACTTCATCTTCTATAGGTATATTTGTACTAAATATGAAAATATGTCAAAATTTTACAGTTTTGCTCAACAACGCGAAAAACTGGTAACAGCTATTGAATACTATGAGTTTTCTTTGCAGATTTGTTTGTTTTCGGTGTATCCTGTACATTATACGGCCTCCTAGCCTAGTCGGTAGTGACCCTGCCTACGAACCAGAAGGTCCCGTTCCCGGGTTCGAACCCTGGTAAGGACAGTTATTTGTGTGGTTAGCACAAATTTCTGTTCCTGAGTTATGGAATTTCTTCCATATTATGTATATTGTTTATTACAACAAGTGAATACACTATATACATATGATACCTATATATTGTCTAGTATCCACAACACACTGAAGGTGCCCACTGATTACCAGTCCGCCAGACGATATCGGTATGTCAGTTGTTTGGAACTGTCAAATTTTTGTTCTAACAGGCTGATATCGTCCGGCGGACTGATAATCAGTGGGTTAGCGTTTTTGAGCTTATTGTGGGTCAATGTGTGATTTTTTTACTATAATAATAATAAAAACTTTTCTTGCAATTGCCAATACAAAGCAGCCCCACAACACTCAGTTCCTATATCAACAGTGACAAGGCAGATGTAATTTCGCGTAACCTTTTTTATTATAACTACGTACCTGTTAGTTATTGCGAAAGTTTCGGAGACATGTCCGTATCTTGTTAGTAACTTGATATAAGACATTATTCCTTGTTCTTACTAAGTTAGTAAGTAGAAATGTCTCGACGGGTGAGTAGAAGGGAAATTTTCTCTACTTTTGTTTTATATTTATAGATTCAACCATAGGGCGAAACAGAAAGGCCTTTCGGTGGGTGTAAAATTCGTAATAAACATTGAAATTTTGAATGGTGTTTGAATGCCATCTATTTATGAGTATGTGATGAGTTTTTTAGGAACTAACTTTGAACCATCATGAGCCAATGTTTTATTATTTACAGTTTTGTTTAATGTAATTTGGGTACAAATATTTTTTGAAAGATTTTGGTGCCATCCTGATTATATGATAAAAGTACCAAACTTGTACCACATAATTGTAACTACCGCCAAAACGATTAGTCAATATTTTGTTAACGAATGTTCTAATTTGAAAATGTTCTAATATAATTTATATAAAACACTCACATAGACACAGATAACGGTTCTTAAACCTTACATCAACGAGATAAGGTACATTTTTTTCACCAAATATATGTTCATGACATGTAATTAGGCTCTTTTGTCTATTAAACACTTAATTATTATTTTAATTCGCGTGCCAACACGTCGTTAGGGAAATGATGTTCTTGATACATTAAACATGAACTGCGTGCGAAAATTGGTAACGCAATAAGTGAAATGAGAACAATAAATACTATTTATTAAATAGTTAATGGCACCGTAGAGACACTGAGCGGACACGCTAATACATCAAAAATCACTTGCGTTTCTATGTGCGAACGGCACGTTTGTACACGCATCATGCGTCATAGTGTGAGTAAGTTGCTTAAAAATAGTACTGAGCGGCCGGCAAACGGCCGTCAATCTGCTGTCGCGGGGCGAGGTAATTCGAGTCGGGGCGGGGCGGTGCGTGGCCGTTCTGTATGATAATACTATTACTTATTCTGTGGTAGAGGTTAAATATCCTTTAATTCAGTTGCTTTTCGGTGAAGGAAAATAAATAAATGTTTATGGACAATCTTACACAAATCGACCTAGCTACAAACTAAGCGAAGCTTGTACACTGGGCGACGATACACAAGTCTTGTATACATAACGAACAAATTAATATTCGTGATAAACAAATATACCACGATTGTATAAAATACTATAGCATTTAATGAGATAAAATTCACAACGGTAAAGCATATGGTTAAAAAAAGGTAAAACAAGAAAAGGTAAGCTTTTCCGATACTTTTATCTGTAAACAATATTTAAGTGCCGTAAGTGCTGTACTCAGTAAAGTAATTATTCTGACACAAGGGCGCTAAAAGAAACTGAAGGACGCGCTGACCCGTGTCGAGGTGATATCACATTACAACTTACTGGCTACGTGCTCTATTTTATTATACTGGGAGATATAATAAAATAGAGCACGTATCCAGATTCAGATTTAACGATTTCTTATGGTTTTGAACTGGTTTTGATACGAGGTTGAAGATCGCTCACGTTGATTGGTGCATGCGTCAAATGAATGAAAGTCGTACGTGAGATGCACTCCAATCACCAAGACGATCAAAGGTCGTATCAAAACTAATTCAAAACTACAACAAATTGTTAAATTTGAATCGAGGTACAGCAGACTTATTCTGATTGTATTAACAGGTTATGATTTTGATCTGCATATGTCTCAATGTCAAAAGTGACATTTTATTCAACCAAAAACGTCACTTTTGAAACTGACGGAATGTTGCATAAAAAATCCGTCAAATTCATAATGTGCCACTGAGAATACCAAGTGTATTTTGTAGTTCAAGTCTCGCCCGAGACTGAGTTTTTCCACATTTCCTTTTTGCAGACGTTTTTGCTTCATTCAATATTATAATATTATAATATTCACACTCTGTTGTTGCGATGTAATAGCACGTCTTTAATGAATGTAAAACGCATTGTTATTAGTGCAATAATAGTACATTATTGTCGAGGCTCGGAAGTAGCTACTTGCTGGCTGAGGATTCGTTTTAAACGGACGACCTTGGGAGTCCGTTTAATTGAATCCGAAGCCAGTAAGTAGCCTTCCAGCCGAGTCATATATAGTGCTTTCTCAAAAATGGCGCAATAAATACAAATATAATATAAATATTTTACAGAAGCAACCTTCTTATGTATATATTTTCACAGAAAAAAGTAAAAAGATTTGCTTTGCCGCCGCTTTATTTTTTTAATTAAAAATAGAAGTGTATTTTTCTGCTAAAAATACGCCGACCTATTTGAGACACCTAAATAGTCGCGGTACCAACATTATAATAATAAGTACTGATCATCTGTTTGGCTGTTTAATGGACCTATGCCTTCATTTGATATGGCCACTTCCACTTTTAAAAAGTTTGGAACTCGACAAATAATGGAATTTGTATGCAACATTGCAGTCCCGAAATCGATACTGCAATGTTTTTAACTTTTTCATTTTTTGACTGACCATAAACTACGCCCTTCGCGACCTACTTTTTAACCGGCAACGTCGACTTTGCCGTCCATTTTTGAGAAAAGAATATTTACTGACTTAGGTAACTACCTAGAACATCTCTAATAGAAAGTAGACACTGCTTTTTGTGTTCATAAATAAAATTATATAATTCCTACGCACGTTATTTATCAAAGAAAGCAAATATCTACAAGGTTTTTCTTTTCAAGTCGATTAAAAAAACATTTATAAACTTCTTATCGTTATTAAAGAAAATGAAGTTGAAGTCTCAGTAAACTCACAAAGAGTTTTTCCAGTTAGTTTACTCCGTTAACAATATTATAAAACAGTGCTGTCTTATTCAAAGTCTTTAAAAATCTGTATCAAAGGATATAAAAAAAGGTACCTGTTGAGCGTAGACTGTTTTTCCGATGAAGCTCGTACGCCGAAGACTGGAACGCGCTGACCGAAGTGAAGCTACCGCTGCCAATTACCTCAGAAATACCACCACCATGTTACCGGGTTAGTGTGAGGGTTAGTAAGAACACTTATTTTAGGGTTAATAAGTTGTTAAGTGTAGAGGTGTTGTAGAAAGACTGACGAGGCTAGGTTGGGCAGTCATATTTATATGATAGCGCGACCGCGCCCCGCCCACTGTGTCACGTGGGTGTGTTGTGCAGAGTCAGTATCCATTTATTGGCCAATCAGCTTACGCTATTTTACAAAGTTAGGGAATAGGTAATATTTATTGTGGGACATTGATTCTTATAACTATGCACGAAATATAAAGATAAAACATAAACACACAATGATTAAAAGACATAGAAAGTTACACAATAATAAAACACAAAATTAGAGAATCACAAAACGTACAATAAAAATATCTTAAAAGCTATATACGACAATCTCCCCCGCGTGTGCCAACACCGTCTCCATTCGTGGAGTATATAGGTATAAGCCGGGAAACTGGACGGCGGACTTCACCCGCTCGGGTGCGAACAATGGCTACTCTTACGTGGCCATCAGGGCCGGGAAAGAGTTGTGCGATTTCGCCTCTAGGCCATGTTCCTCGTGGCATAGAGCTGTCCGCTACGATGACGATGTCGCCTATATTTAGCTTCTGCACGTTCTGGTGAGCACTGGGCCGAGGGAGGAGGCTGGGTCTGTATTCTTTTTGCCAGCGCCTCCAAAAGTGATCGGCTAAGTTCTGCGCTGTCTTCCATGACGACAGTGACATATCTTTGTCTGTGAAGACGCCCAGCGGTGCCATTGCGCTCGACCGGCCGATGAGAAAATGGTTCGGCGTCAGAGCCTCGACATCTAGGTCTGGATTCACAGGTGTCAGTGGTCTGGAGTTCACTACGTGCTCGGCTTCTAGAAGCAGCGTGTGTAGAACTTCTTCATGAGGTGCTCTCTCTTTTAGTGTAGCTTTCAGTGCAGTTTTCACGCTGCCCACGAGTCGTTCCCATGCACCGCCGGCGGAAGGGTTGCCAGGCGGTATCTTTTTCCAGGTGATCGCTCGTTCAGTCAGGAATGGCTTTAGACTGTCTGGCAGCGTTTTCTTGGCCTCTGCAATTTCTCGTTCTGCTCCGTAGAAGTTAGTTGCGTTGTCGGAGTACAGAACGGTAGGCGTGCCGCGCCGAGCTATCATTCTGCGCAGTGAGAGTATCATAGAGGATGCCGAAAGTGAGGCGGCAAGCTCTAAGTGCACAGCTCGGGTAGTGAGGCAAGTATATAATACGCCCCATCTTTTCTCGCGGCGGCGGCCTATCGTAATATTCATTGGGCCAAATAAATCTACGGCTGCGGCGGTAAATGGCGGTTGATTCGCCTGGAGCCTCTCTGGTGGTAAGTCGCCTACAGGAACCTTGAGTGTGGTCCCCTTATAGGTCCGACACCATTGGCACTTATTCGTTATATAACGAATGCTACCGCGCAGACCGATAATATAATATCTCTGTTTCAGCTCGTTTATCACTGTTGAGTGGTTGCCGTGATTGTAGAGAGCATGAAAATGATGTATTAGCAGCTTGACGAAATCTTCTTTAGCGTGTAGAACGGGTATGTGTACATCTTTATCTATTCTGGCGTTCAGCACGATGACTCCATTTTTGTCGAGTTTTACTGCGATTTTATGGAGTGGCGATTTCTTCGGAATCGGCCGTCCAGTTTCCATTAACTTGATTTCCTCTGGAAAGGCTTCATGTTGACTCCGGCGTATAAGCAATATCTCTGCTAAGTTCAAATGCCCCTTATTTATGTCTGTGTCTGGTTTCTTTTTAAGCAATGCGGCTTTAAAAACCTCGGCGGCAACCAGTGTTTTAGCGGTGGCGCGGACTAAGCGTACGAACTTTGAGAACCTACATACCTCCGGCAGGTACTCAAACTTATTTTTCGCGGCGCCTACCGAGCATACGAGCTTGTTAACGCGTTCTTCGCCCGTATCGGCGACGGGCGCGGGCGTTTTCTCTGTCGGCCAATGCTCCTCGCTTTTACGTATGAAATCGGGCCCTATGAACCATCGGTGGTTCGCTCCAAATTGCGTAGGTATACCGCGCGTCGCGTCGTCAGCTACGTTAGCTGCACTAGGCACCCAGCGCCAGTTGGCGGGGGTGGTAGTGTTCTCGATTTCCGCTAACCTATGTGCGACGAACGTTTTGTACCTACGTGGGTCCGACCGTATCCACGTGAGTGCCGTTTTGGAGTCAGACCAAAAATATTTGTCCTTTATTACGTAGTCTGACTCTTTGACTATGGTCTCCGCTAACCTAGTCGCTAGTACGCAGCTCTGTAATTCCATTCGTGGAATACTAACTACCCGGAGAGGTGACACTCGGGCCTTTGCGGCCACTAATGCGGACGTTCTAGTCCCCTCGGGGTTGACGCTGACTAGGTACACGGCCGCGGCATATATTTTTTCACTTGCGTCGCAAAAAACATGCATATATGCCTCCCTATTAAATGCGGGCACGTGTCGCGGAATTTCCAAGTCCCGTAATTGTTGTACGTTATCTATGAACGATCGCCATGCGGGTGCGAGCGAGACGGGTATGGGCGAGTCCCATCCGATTCCGGTGCGCCATATCTCCTGCATTAATGCCTTGCCTAAGACGGATATGGGGCTAACGTATCCGATCGGATCGAATATCGACATCGCACTACTCGTAACCTGTCGTTTTGTAGGTAATTTCTGACCGTTAAGTACGTCCTCGGGCGTGTTGCGAAAGTTTACGTTGAAACCTAAGGTGTCACGCTTGTGATTCCATTTCAAACCTAACGTACGTTCGCTCTCGCTAGCGCCTAACAATGACGTTTCCTCTTTACTGTTAACTACGTCAGCAATAACCGCAGGATGGTTCGACGCGAACCCGCGAAGCTCGAATGACGCGCGCATATTTAATTCGTAAACCTCGTTTACTATGCGCCTGGCGTCGTCCTCGGACGTATCGAGCGCGATCAACATGTCGTCCATGTACGTATTTTTTATTGTTTTTTCAGCTGCGATCGGAAATTGTTCGCTATGCGTTCTTGCGTTTTCGTTTTTGACGTATAGCGCGGTTGTCGGCGACGCTGCCGATCCAAATATAAGCCGCTTCATTCTGTATTCTTGCGGTGGAGAGGTGCGGTCCTCCCCCCGCCAAACGAAACGTAACGCATCGCGATCTTGCTCAATTATCTCGATCTGTAAAAACATTTCTTTGACGTCCGCTATTACCGCGATTTTACCCTCGCGGAAACGCACTAGTACGCCAAAGAGTGACTCTAATAAGTCGGGGCCGGCCAAAAGCGCGCTATTGAGCGACCGTCCGTAGGCCGTGGCGGCCGCGTCCCACACTAATCTCATTTTGCCGCGTTGCGGGTGAAAAGTTGGGAAATGCGCTAAGTACCACACCCGGGGCGCATCGAGGGGGGGCGGCGACTCCATTTTCTCCGCGTAACCCTTGTCAAGCAAGTTAGCCATATGCTTTGCATATTCGGCCTTTAACGTTGCATCTCGGTCTAGTTTTCGTTCTAGACTGTACAGCCGTTTTAATGCTTGCGCTCGGTTATCTGGGAGCTTTTCGTCGTCTGTCCGCCATAATAAGCCCGCTCGATACCTATTCTCCCCCGGTATTTTTACGCAGGTGGTTTTCAGCAAGTCTAGCGCGCGCTGGTCGGGATCGGCCCGAGGTAGCTTTTGTGAAACGCCTAATGATTCTATGTCAAAATGCCGTTTCATTAGCTCTAAAGCCTCGTCGTCCGCGGTTTTAGGCCGTGCGTGCCCTACAAAATTTACCGCGGCGCGGCGCGTTCTATCTGGGCCGTGTAAAACCCAGCCCAGTCTAGTTAGGCTAGCAATAGGAAGCTCAGGCGGGCCCTCTAAAATTTGCCGAGAAATGATGAGGTGCCAATTATCTTGTCCTATCACGATGGTAGGTATGCCGGTCGGGTAACTTAATTCGTCCGCGATTTTAGTCAAGTGTTCGCACTTGTCGACTACGTCACGTGGTACGCCCTGCATTCCTATGCCAATATCGCCAATCGTGATTACCTCCATCATTTCCATGTGTCGGCTACAAAAACCCCGTATTGCGACTCGTAACGTATACGAATCTGGATTTCTGACTACGCCGCCTATGCCTTCTATCTCTAGAGTTTCGCCTTTTACGCGAGGCGCGAGTTTATCGGCCGTTTCGTGAAGCATCAAAGTCATAGCCGCGCCTTCGTCTAGCAGCGCGAGGGTTTGCACGGTACCTAGCGGTCCCGACACCTCTACAGGCATGACTTTGAGGTACGTTTGCGGAAGCCTAATATTATTAACCGCTGCCGCCGGAGTACTATTACCGTTCGCGGGCGCGGCCGCGTTCAGTCCGTGTAATAGCTTATGATGTCCGGCTTCGCATTGGTTAACTCCGCACGCGATGTACTTGCACTTGAACTTACGGTGAGCCGCGTCTAAGCACCTATAGCATAATCTAGCGCCCTTTGCTAAGTCCCACCGTTCAGCAATCGTCGCCGCTAAAAATTTACGACACGCGCTAACTTTGTGCTCGTGGCCGTTCTGGCAAACGGCGCACGTGCTGCGCGAGACAGGGACGGACGATGTCGGTTGTTTGGGCTTAGCTCCGGTCGACGCGGGTTTTTTTTTGTTACTATCGCGAGGCTTAACTTGCGCGATAGCGGGTTTATTACTACGCGGCGCTTCGCGTACGTAATGATCGTGGGAATCTGATTCCGACTCCGTGCTAGGATCGCGGGAAAACGCGGGGGCGCGACGCCTATCGCGAGAACTGCTTGCTCGCCTAGGGTCGTGCTCAAAAGATACCGTGTTTACTGTGTTCCGCAATCTATTCGACGGCCTATGTCGGTTGACGCGTTTGGCTGCAGTGCTAAGTTCGTTCAAAAACTCCGATAATGCAACTAGACCGGGAGTTTGACTATTAGACTGCCTATATTTTGCCCATTCGTAACGCACAATCAGATTAAGTTTGTCCACGATTTTGTTTACAAGTTCAGGCGCGTGTAAGTACTGCTCTTGTCGCAGCGAACGTATGGTTGCGACGGCATTCGCAATATGTGCGGCGAAGGAAGCTATGTTCGCGTTGTCTTCTGACAAGCGCGGCATACGTTTTATATTATGCAACTCCGTTAACACAATTTCCTCCGGGTCGCCGAATTGCCGTTCTAGCGCCTCCATAATTTCGTACGGGTCCTGAACTGTGTACATAATTGATTTCACGGCGGTCCGAGCCTCGCCTTTGAGCGCGCGCCTAATACGACTTACGTTATTGACGGCACTAAACATGGGAGACGTGTCCTCGAACTCTGCCCTAAATGAAATCCATTCGGTTATATCTCCTCCGAATGAGGGTAACTCGGGCGGCTTATGGTAGATAGGTGCATAACTGCCGTGTGGCACCTCTAAATAACGCGGTTGCGGCCTACTAGTACCCCGCTCAATGGCGGCGGCGCGCGGCGGCGGCGCTGTCTCCTTCGGCAAGGGAATTTTACTATTCACGATCGCGACGTCGTGCTCCTGTGGCCTACACTGTTGTCCTACCCAATTCCTAGTACGCCGTTCAGACTCGTCAGCCACGGTAC
Source organism: Cydia strobilella (assembly GCF_947568885.1). Classification (NCBI taxonomy): domain Eukaryota; kingdom Metazoa; phylum Arthropoda; class Insecta; order Lepidoptera; family Tortricidae; genus Cydia; species Cydia strobilella. The sequence goes on from NC_086052.1 coordinate 861,586, forward strand.
TGCCTCTGTCAGAATTCGCCTCCAATTCGGCGATCTGCAGCTTTAATTTGGCAGTATCGGACTGCTTCTGAGCGACAACTAGAGCGGCTTTATGAACCTCGAGCTCGGCCATGAGCACCGATAATTGACTATCACGATCCCTATTTACCGATTCGCGACCTCTGATTGATCCACGAACAGACGGCGCCCGCGGCGGCGGCGGCGCGACCACGGGGTCTTTATTCACTAGCGTATTCGACCTACTGCGTTCTACTACCGTATTTTCTAACGCGTCCGAGTGTACCGAATTGTTGTCTATCTCTCCACCGCTATTCACTTGGTTGCCGGTGGAGCCTTTGCTCCATGTATGTGTCTCGGTAGACGTGGTCTTGCCGGACGAGGGGGTAGGGGTCTCTGTGGGCGCGGGGGCAGGCGGGCCCTTAGCGCGCGGTCGAAGATTTCTCGTACTCTTCGTAGACATCTTCTTCTTTCTTGACACACACGCGGGGGTCCCTAACTATATACAAATTTACCTGCCTAACACCTATGCCCTGACGCCACAGAGCGCAACGTCAGTGCCCCTAAGCGTAAATCCCTCGGTGCACTGAATCTCCCGCAATGACAAAGTGCAATGCCTAGAGCGTTCGAAAGCAGTGTGATGGCATCACCATGTGACACATGCAACGAAAGTTGCCAGGACGCGTGAGTGGAGGAAAACCTACAACACAGCACGGTCCGACCGGCAAGCCGGTATAGTGGGGTATGGAGGGGTAATTTAGGCAAGGGTCTGAGCCGAAGCGTACTTCAAGGCTCAGCGCGTTCGTTTTTCAAGCTTCTTTTTTCTATCTGAGTGGAGAAAAATCTCGACACTCAGCGCGTACTTGTTTCTTTGTTCTTTCTTCTATCTGAGTGGAGAAATTCTCAACACTCAGCGCGTACTTGTTTCTTTGTTCTTTATCCGGTTCGAAGGACCATAATTGTTGAGCGTAGACTGTTTTTCCGATGAAGCTCGTACGCCGAAGACTGGAACGCGCTGACCGAAGTGAAGCTACCGCTGCCAATTACCTCAGAAATACCACCACCATGTTACCGGGTTAGTGTGAGGGTTAGTAAGAACACTTATTTTAGGGTTAATAAGTTGTTAAGTGTAGAGGTGTTGTAGAAAGACTGACGAGGCTAGGTTGGGCAGTCATATTTATATGATAGCGCGACCGCGCCCCGCCCACTGTGTCACGTGGGTGTGTTGTGCAGAGTCAGTATCCATTTATTGGCCAATCAGCTTACGCTATTTTACAAAGTTAGGGAATAGGTAATATTTATTGTGGGACATTGATTCTTATAACTATGCACGAAATATAAAGATAAAACATAAACACACAATGATTAAAAGACATAGAAAGTTACACAATAATAAAACACAAAATTAGAGAATCACAAAACGTACAATAAAAATATCTTAAAAGCTATATACGACAGTACCTATTTAAAACTGTTACAGATGGAATTAAACCTACAAGATCGGTAGATAGTACATAATGTACATAATAAAATATACCTTATGACACATATGTCGTTTTCAAGCAAAAGGTACCACATTGTCGCTTGCCATAAGGACGCTCTGACAGATTTTTCATATAAAGATACAAGCAATTGTCCTTCCGAGACCTTATGGGGAGCGACAATGTGGTACCTTTTTTATATAAGTATTACCAAAGATAGATATAACTCCGTAATAGATGGATACAGTCTAAGGAAAAAACGTGCCTCGAAAAATCACGAAAATTTGATTCTCGATCCTACTCTCGTATAGAGGGCGTTGACGGTTTCGTTTGTTATTTATAATTTTAACGCATATCAGTGAAAGAACATGGGTCGAAATCATATAAAAATAATTAATGCAAACAAAAAACTCATTTATCAATATTTAAATACATTTTAACGTATTTTTATAAATCTTCATTTTTAGTTTTAAAGTATGTCGATAGATGGCAGTGAATTTACAGTGGTTACAAAATTTACTATGACAGTACCGCTCTATCTTATTATATCCTCTTTGGTATTACCTACGCAAAACATAATTATCCTGTGAACATTATTAGTTACTTAAAGTTATAAGAATGTTACTAACACAATTTTAATTTGAAAAATTCTCACGTTAGCTTGAGCGTTAAATTTAAAAGTCAAATTGAAAGGTACGATTGATTCTACGTTTAGTAATGTTTGGGTTCTTGTGTAAAATCGAATGTTACCAACCGAAAACTCACAATGTGTGTTCCCAAACATTACTAAAACTAGAATCAATCGTAACTTTCAATTTGACTTTTAAAATTAAAATTGTGTTAGTGAATTGTTAAAATTCAGTTTTGCGTTGAACTGTGGCAATTTCAGCAGACTACCTCGGGCGACACTCCAGAGCCATACACAATTATTTATGGGCAAAAGTTAGAGGTTTGAGGCGTATTTTAATAAATAAAAGTGCTTATATAATTTACTGTTGGCACAGATTACATAATACTACAAGGTACAGAAGATTACGCGTCTATTAGAAGAAAGAAGAAGAAGAAAGACATTTATTCCATAAAGAACACATACACAGGACAATACAATGAAAGAAAAAAGATGTTTAAAAAAGGGAATATAAAAATAATAGCAAAAACAAAAACAAAAAATTAAATTATTTACACATTAAAAACATAAAAAACATAAAAATTACACACGGGTCCAGCAATGTGTGCAGTAAGGAAGAGGCCCTGTCCCAGCATATTGTTGCAATTTGCAAGCGAGGCAAATTCCAACGCTGTTATTCTGCCAAGGCCTTAGGGAGTGACATATAAATATTAATAAGATGTATATAAATATATATTTAAAAAAAAAAACATAATAAATGAATAGTCATTGAATGCATTGTAATATTTGTAATTTTTATAATTTAATGTAAGGATATGAAATGAATATTACGACACTGATATGACCGCCAGGTGACGCAAGCGCGAACAGGCGTGTTCCGTAGCGGTGCGCGGCAACTACTATGGCTAGACACCATAATTGGTGTGGGCCGCATGTACTTGTAGCGACGCAATGAAATCGCGGAGTGAGCCACGCCTGGTTATGGCAACAAAGTGGTACAAAATGGGAGTGAAACATTTTGTATATGCGTCAGCCGACAATCATAGAAACAGAACGAATCCTGGTTGCTTGTAGGCAATCTGTTATGGAGCTCGATTCAAATTGTAAACTTGTTACGGGTGTAAAGGTATTGTCAAATCTAGTTCAAAACCATAACGAATTGTTAAAATCTGTTATGTCTCACAATCTGTTCTGATACGATTTTGATAAATCCATCCGCTGATTGGCTCCCGTGCGCGCGTCATTTATTATTCATAGAGTCGTGTTTAAGGCATTTGATTCGCACTCACTTGTGCGTTATGATTTACTTTCCTTCCATCACGTATCATAACAAGACTGTTGAACTACAAATTATTTAATAAGAATAATAAGAATAATTTTTATTGACAATAGAAAACAATTTTCAGACACATGGATACAGTGGATCCCAAACTAGGCTATGCCTGTGACTTAGGGTCCTAGAATGCAGTTGACATTAAAGAATATTACACCTATTTTATTTAAATTTGAATAATTAAAACTACAAAACTATACTACTATAAAAGGAAAAGGAAAAGTTAATTTAAGAAGAGATTAATTAAAACAAGAGGAAACTTACAGCTAATAACGCCTAATAAATTTACAAATTAAAGTCGGTGAGTGAGTATGTGTGAGAGAGCGTGTGTGTGGGTGTGTTTGTATATAAGGGTGTGAAAGAGAGAGGATGGGAGAAGAAGGAGGAGAGGATGGGAGTGTCAAATATAAATGTTTCTTAAGAAACGTTCAGTCTCTTAAATAAAAATGGGCCAGTAATGGTTCTAATCGATGAATATAGAGATATGTAATAGGTACCCTGCTTCTTTCGTAGCTTGAATCACTCCAGTTGGGCCACTGAAGCAGGATCATTGTCCACGTTCCCAACAATGACTGCATTAGGTGGATATAAAACTATACTCGGTTGTCCCCTGGCTTGGGCGATGACTGTGACTTCTAGGTTCCGTTGTGTACGGGTGGCAAATGAAACAACTGTTATTACTCATGCACTCCGTAAGCCACCCGCTCGCCATGACACTTCGCTACCGAGTGAAGTTAGCAGGTTGCATCGTACTCTTTATTGTGTAATCATCTGCAGGCAGTTAGGTGTACGCTTAAGCATGTCCTTGTAACGTAGGTGCTGCCCACCTTGCTTCCTAACTGCCTGCGGTATACCACCTGACAAATGGGAGGGGTATGCTTCTCAGCGGCCAGAATAGCATTCTCGTGTTAAGATGAGCGTAAATAACTTTGAAGAGGCTCGTCTCATTGAACTTGATGCGAAACGTCAGATACGTCAGCTTTACTGCCCCACCTGCGATAGAGTTTTTAAAAATATCAAAGCACACGCTCGTAACTAGCTAGGGTCGTCGTTGCCGATTACGGCATGGATGGCTATATGTGTAATCATCACAATGCCCATGTTGAGCCGACGAAGCTGACGAGCATGGTCCAGCGGAGTCCTAGTAATGGGTTCTAGTTGATATGGATATTTACTTTATGGATGAGATTAGCTTTGGACCAGGACAAATTACGAACTAGAAGAGAGGCTTATGTTAGCAGTGAGCGATAAAGGGCTGGTATATACTTCATCCGCTTCGCTCGTGGATTGGACCATTTCTTTGACATGTTGGGCCAATGAAGCAGGCGACCATTGTCCGCGGTCCCGGTAATGGACTACAATCGTTGGATATAATCACTGCGCTTGGTTAGCCTTTTGACAACCAAATGGAACGTAAATTTTTGTAGTGAAAGGAATGGTTTTAGAGGCGTTTTCCGTTTCGTATAATTTTCTTTTCTGCGTTTGTGCTTACTTAAGCAAGTAATGTGAAGTAATGCAAAAGAATAAATTGTTATCTCTACCGTCATTGTAGGTACATATTTGAAATGGCTTTCTTTGTTCGCCTCAATGAAACTTATTAAAAAAAATGATACGATAAGTTACAATGACCGTCGTATTTTAAGACAGCACAATTTACATTTTTTGCCAAAAACTTGTCTCAAACAAACAGCTAGAAGTTCGTTTTATATGTGTTTTCCTTCACCGAAAAGCGACTGGTAAATATCAAATGATATTTTATATATTTGATATTGAATAATTATTCATATACATAAAAATATTCATGATAAACACACAAATTAGTTCCTTTACCTTAACCTTTGATGATGATGATGATGAAGGTAGGTTCACTATCGAATAGACAAGTAAGCGTTAAAATGAATGAATGAATTCATTTCATAGAGGTGGTGTAGCTTCTGAAGCTTATCTGTATGAATATAAAGCTCAGTTTACTAAAGTACTGTGTCAAAAATCTGTTTACAATATAAAACAAACAACAAAATATTCGCAAAGAATTCAGCAAACAAATAGCTTTTGACGGATAAGGCCGACTTTAATTATAAAAATGTCAGAGATCGATTTGCCCGCCAGCAGACACGTAGTGTTGGTGGGAACTTGAGTTCTGAGTGACTCCCGAGTCTTTTGAGTTTAAATTTTAATAACGACTCGTTTTACGAGACTGCGCTAAAAATTTCTGAGTCTTAAGTCACGGAGTAATTTTTGTGTCGTTTTTTAACGCAACACTAAAGGACATGAGCCTCCGAATAAAGACTACTTCAACAATTTATAAGTTGTATCTAAATACTAGTAGCATTAAAGAAAGTAAGCGTTGTTATATGGTGTACCTAACTCATGAATTTTATATTAAGACAATGCATTTTTTTTTTGTAAAAACAATAGCTATGAAAATGACTCAAGTCTCTACAAAAGACTAGGATTTCTAAGGCTGCTTTCGTCCAGTTCGAGACCTAACTTCACTTAATTTTATGAGTCTGAAATACACAGTCGAGTCTTAAATCAGAGAACTCAAAAGACTCGTCACAACCAACACTAAAACCGCGGGATAACGGTTGGATGTGGGTTCTGCGAAATTTATATTTATTGGAAGATATATGGGGATATTCGGCGAAAAACTAAAACCGACATAGCTGGTAGATTGCTTGAGTAAAGTGGCAATGGGTACATAGCCCGAAAAAAATATGGTCGTTGGGGGTATTAAATTGACAAAGATTACAGTTTTATGACAGTAGGTAAGTTGAATATAGAACTCGAAAACAATACAAAAGGTAATCACGGTCTATATCCCGGTAGATGTCTGACAACGATGACCGTTCGGGTAAGCTTGTGACAGTTGTGACTGGTCGGTGGTCTGTTGGTGGTGGTCTGGTTGGTTGGCGGTATGGTGTGGTCTGGTCAGTTGGTCTGGTTCTGGTTGGTTGGTTGCTTGGTTGGCCGTTGGTGGTGGTTGTGTATTATGTACTTAACTGTTTATCAACGCATTGAAAATATGTAAATCTGTTGGAATTTTTGCTTTTTCGTTTTTAACTATCTGACCTTTCGTCCTCAGCAATGATGATTTAACGTAACACACAAAAAAATATTAAAATCCAAATAAAGTGAGCAATGGAATCACTCAATGAAGCCGTCCACCGTTCTACGGAACAAGTTATTGCGGTGAGAAATTGCTTACTGTGAATTTACTTACTGTGAAAAGGCAGAAGCCTTTTTCGGGACACTGCTGAAATACACTGGTGTTATTGAGACTAGCTAGTACAGAAGAAAAATAAAGGTCATCCTTAATCAAAAAGGTTATCATCATCATCATATCAGCCCTTTATCGCCCACTGCTGAGCATAGGCCTCTCTTCCAGGACGCCACTTGTCCCGGTCCTGAGCTAATCTCATCCAGAAGTGACCCGCAATCTTCCGGATGTCGTTATAGTTTGTGTCGTCAAAAAGGTTATAGTTTTAATTTTAGTTAGTATAGTTTTAGTTTTAAAATACATATAATAATAAAAAATAAATCTAAATCTAGATATAAGTCAATTTAAACCAGAAAAAACAGCATCAGTATATCAAAAGTAACGTTTGAAAGTGATACACGGTTGAAGTGTTCCTAATATGAAAATTTTTAAAAGACCTATTGGACGCTACGCCTATCGTGCGAGGCGCACGATCGTGAACCTAATCGCAATGCACGAAGGTTGATATTTGGTTGTATCCGCGCGCGTTAGTTGAAATAGAGATCTATGCGCTGATTGGTACATTTGGAATAAAGTGAAAGTCATGCGTTAGATACAACGCCCATCACCAGGACTACATATAATAGCAGAGACTGAGACTGACCTTCAGCGCGATTCGAATAGCTGGATAGAAGCGCTAGAAGGACATGGCCTAAAAATCAATCGGAAGAACAACGAACACATGTCCTGGCTGTTCGACAAAACGGCTAATAACCCAGAAAATGTCAAATTCTATATAGGAAATGATCGCCTGCCAACTGTTACAAAGTTCAAGTATCTTGGCTCCGTACTCAGTGACGACGGAAAGAATGTCAGCGATGTAGTCCAATAGAACTCAGACAGGCTGAACAGGCGAGAACTCACAGTCGTCCTATGCGATAGAAAAATACCTCGGAAGGTGAAGGGTCATGTATATAAGACAGCAGTAAACCAGCGAAGTTATACGGATCCGAGTGCTGGGCAACGAATAAACCCCACCTGAACAAGCTCCACACTACTGAGATGCGCATGTTACGCTGGTCAGCCGAGCGGGTGTCACCATGATGGACAAGATAAGAAACGTGTATATCCGGGGTGGTTTCAAAGTAGCGCCAATAACAGAAACGCTGATGGAAGAACGCCTGAGGTGGTACGGTCATGTACAGAGGCGTCCAGAAGACTACGTGGTTAAGGTAGCGCTCGATATTCCAACGACGAAGCGAGGACGTGGAAGACGGCCTGCCACCTGGCAGAAGACGGTTCAGCGATTTGAAAGACCTCAATATAGGCACCGACCTTGCACTCAATCGTGCAGAATGCAGGAAAAGAAGAAGGAAGGCCGACCCCAAATAAATGGGAACAAGGCCTAGCAGGATGATAATGACATTTATCAAAATAATTTAACAACCAACTCGCATATTAAATCCGAAATAAACCAATACAAGTAACCTAATAATTAAACCTGTTAAATATTGACAATAGTAATTCAAAGACATGTTTTATGTGTTAGTTAGGACAATAAAATCGGGAAAGGTTACAATTAATTTGAACTAAAGTGTGAAATCGGGTAATAAATACCCGAATACCAGAGTCATAAATTTGGATGAGCTTATCGAATACCTGGCTTTATGCGACAAACATTTGGATTTCAGAGGGGGAATACGGTCAAGAAATTTGACTGGGACCGAGCCAAGGGCCAATCGTTGATAGAAAACTTCAATTGAAACTTAAATAAGGTTTGAAAAGGTGACGTTCGGGTGTCAACTGTTATTTATGTTTCTCTGTTCTGTATAACTTTCTATTTGTGTGTGCTAACGAATAAATTAAATTATTTCTAACTGCAGTTGCGTTACTGTTGCGGCGTCTTTGTTGCCGCCCCTTTATATCTGTAAACCTTGATAAAACGAGTGACGTTAGCCGCCGCATTACTGCTTAGTTACATCAAAAGTAACACAAGAAACACAGCTACAGAGTATATAAATAAGTTATCTGAGACATGCTTTTGAAAGTGAAATAAAAGTGCGAAAAAAGAAAAGATTTGTACATTGTAGTGTATGTTTACTGCAAATAATTACATCTTTCGTCTTCTCCATTTTCACTTTAGTTTTATTGACAACCCGGGCTATAGGATATAAAATAACCTTAAACAAGACTAAAAGAAATACCTAAAAAGCCTCTGGGAGAATAATGGCTTCAACCCGATCCTGTCACTTCATATTTTACCAGACCTTTTCGTAAATCTGCTCTTGATAGAAATCTATTGCTACTTGAAAAGCTGATTTCTTTACTGAAGGTTTATTTGATTTTAGGTGGAGCCTTTATGGCGCTAAACGTATTGTAATATTATACAATACGATGCATTCTTCAAAGAACATGAAACAAACCACTGAACCGATTTATAAAACGAAAGTAACTCTGTCTGTTAGGTACTTCTTCACACTTAAACCGCTAAACCGATTTAAATGAAATTTTGTATGTATATAGTTTAAGGTCCGAAGAAGGACATAGGATCATTTTTATCGATCATCTCATGCAGACGCAGTCGCGTGCAGAAGGTAGTTATACAATAATAGTAAGTAATGAAGCTCCTCTTTACTTGTGGATATAAATTGGATTTAAATGTTTACCATAATGAAAAAGATCAAAAGAAAAATATATATAGAACTAAAATGTAAGTTCGATAATAAACTAGACTCTCACTTTAAGACTTACCAACGTGTCCTTAAAAATGTACTAATCACTGCGAAACGTAACTATATTACAAAAACAATAGCAAAAGCAAAAAATAAATCGAAAGCTGTTTGGAAATTAATAAAGGAGAATACTGGTCAAGCGACTACGAGCAAAGGAGGTACCTGGAAAATAGAGCATAGTAATATAATTATAAATGATCCTAAATCCATAAGCAACTTATTTAATGAATACTTTCTTGGTGTAGGTGATAACTTGAACACTCCCCACCAAGATAGTGACTTTAAAATTTTACTAAAAAGAAAATCTGTATATAACACTAAATCCATGTTTTTAAAACCTATTATGGAACACGAGATCATTAAAGTTGCCAAAAATTTAAAAAATAGCAATGCATGCGGTCCAGATCAAATACACACTTCTATTATAAAACATAATATTGACATCCTTTGCATACCAATCTGCCATATATTCAACGAGCATATAAAAACAGGAACATTTTCTAGTCAGCTCAAAAATGCTAAAGTAGTTCCAGTACATAAGAAAGGCAGTATACAACACATTAAGAATTACAGGTCCATCTCATTACTCTCAGTAATCGCAAAAATATTTGAAAAATGCCTAGCAGACCGGATAGAAAAATATATGAATGACAACCACTATATATCAACAAAACAATTCGGATTTTTGAAAGGCAAAGACACAATCACAGCTATTACTAAGCTAACGTCCGAGATAATGAATCATCTTAATCATGACATAAAATGTGCAGGAATATTCTGTGACTTAAGCAAAGCTTTTGACTGTGTTAATCACAAGATTTTACTTTATAAATTAGAATACTATGGCATACGGGGTACTGTACTCAATCTGATATCTAACTACCTAACCAGACGTAGACAATTTGTTGAAATTAAGTGTTCAAGTCAAGCCGAAAGTAATAAAGCCTATAAGTCTGATGAAGGCATTATAAGACGTGGCGTTCCGCAAGGATCAGTTCTTGGACCTCTGTTGTTCTTAATATTTATTAATGATCTTCCAGAAAATATTTTAAATGGAACTCCTTACCTATATGCCGACGACACTAGCTTGCTTCTGGGTGCAGAGACTCAAGAAGAATTGCAGAACATAACCACCCGTGGCTGGGAAAATCTTTTAGAATGGTTCTCCGCAAATGGTCTGTCGCTCAATAATGACAAGTGTTACTACATGATTTTTAAACGTGCATTCAACTCAATGGACTGTTCTCTAAATCTCCCTTTTGCTAAATCAGATTTAATTCGTTTTCTTGGTATCGAACTGGACCCATACTTAAGGTGGCATGACCACATAAACTATGTTGTGAAACGACTAGGAAGTGCATGTTATTCACTAAAATCGATGGCTAAACTTAGCGATAAGCAAACCCTGAGAACTATTTATTATTCATATGTCGAGAGTATAATCAGGTATGGCATTGAAGTGTGGGGCAATAGTCCAAGTGTAAATAAAATTCTACTGATGCAAAAAAAATGCTTGCGCTTCATTGAAGGTTACTTCCCTGAAACGCATAGGCATCTGTTTGTAAACAACAATATACTTACAGTAACTGCATTGTATATATACCAAATCTGTTTATTTGTTTATAAAAATTTAAGCTCATACAAATCCAAAAAAGAATGTAAGAGATACCCGCTTCGCCGCAATTTAGATCTTATGCTACCTGAATCACACTTTGCATACTATAAGAAAAGCATCAACCATATCGCAATTAAAATTTATAATGGTCTTGACATAAAAATTAAGGATTCCAGTAATGTTAAGGAGTTCAGTGCAAATCTTAAGACATACCTAATAAGTAGACCATTTTATAACCTAGACGAATATTTTGGTAAGATATTTGATTAACAAAGACTGACAATTACACTCATTTTATTTTAATTTTTATTGCTTTAGACTATTATTATTACTATTTGTACAATTTCATGACGAATTAATCTGTATAATTATTCATTATTATTGTAATCGAAATGACCTCATCAATTTTAATTTATTGGGTATCTATATTTTTGACATGTATAAAATTAATTACTTATATATATTCAAATTGGTTTGATACTGTGTATCCACTACTGCATGGATTCGTCCTTATTAGCAATAAAGATATTGAGTATTGAGTATTGAGAATTGAGGACAACCGTGGTTATTGTCAAAAAGATCGCTAATTATTATTACAAAATGCGTAAATACGAGTAATTGTCTGTCTGCCTGTTAGATCTTCACGCTTGAACCGCTAAACCGATTTAGATGATATTTAAGATAGTTTGAGGGCCCGAGGGTACATAGGTTTTTAAATATCGATCATCAACGAAAATAATATACCCGGTTATAATTTCGCTATAATAAAGGGTGTCCCAAAAAGGACGCATAATTTGAAATTGATGAAAAACACATTTTTTTTCGTTATAATACATTTGTATATAAAATCTTGAAATACATAAAATAGGGTTATTTGTGAAATAATACGTCAGGCAAAATGTCCTCCTAGGCTTTGCTGGCACATGCGCACTCTTTTGTCAAAATTTTCTATGACCATTTTGCATAGATGCGGTTGAATTTCTCCGATGCAGCGTCGAATTTCCTCTTTTAAAGCATGAGTGGTTGTGGGCTTATTGGAATAGACTTTAGACTTTAAATAACCCTAAAAAGAAGTCTAAAGGCGTTAAATCGCAAGATTTAGGGCGCCAATTCTGATCACCGAATCGAGAGATCACACAACTAGGAGTTTTCGAACCGTACCCGCCAAACTTTCATTACTTTTGAAATATTGTTCAATAATAAAAACGCGTTGATCTTTCGTATAACCCGTCATTTTTACAAACCCTAAACATTCAGCTGTCAAATAGTTTTTTTTTAGGGTTGCCAGCACTAAAATACAAAAATGGCGGCAAATTGAAATCTTGTGTCCTTCTTGGGACAACCGTTAGTAGCAAAAACTAAAAAAACGCATTTTAGTTTTTTTGCAAATAAAAATGATCCGTGGCAGAAAAAAGGCTCAAGTCTTTCACGACCGCCATCATTGTACTCAAGGCAATAAATACCGATAAATAAATAAGCAAAACTATCCGTTTAACTCGTAACAGCCGGATGAAAAATCGAAGCAAACAACCAATAGCCAATAAATCAAAATAACAATACAATTCAGTTAGCTTCTCACAGCGTAGACCAGCGTGTTTACTTTGTAGTTTGCTTGGACCTCATTCAGATTTAACAACTTGTTACAGTTTTGAACTGGTTTTGATAATATGACCTTGACGATCGTCTTGGTGGTTGCCGTGCATTACATATCAGGTAAGTCATTCAAGGTCGTATTAGAATAAGATCAAAACCATATCAAGTCGTTCAATCTGAATCGGTTAAAAACGGGACCCTATTTACTAAGACTCCGCTGACCGTCCGTCCGTCTGTCACTACGCTGTATCTCATTAACCGTGTAGCTAGACAGTTGAAATTTTCACAGATGATGTATTTATGTTTTCGGTATAACAACAAATACTAAAAACAGAATAAAGTAGATATTTAAAAAAATAAAATTTATCTTTATTTCGGAACGTTCAAAATTCCATCCAATATTGTTAGTACCATCGTTATAGCTATGTGTTAGTAAATACATTAAAATCAGATCAAAACATAATAAAATAATTTATAATATTAATGATATCGACTTGTTTAAACAAAACTTTCAACAATGAAATCAATGAAATCACATTGAAATTTAAGTCCCATACAACAAACGTGATTGTTGCCGTTTTTTGCGTAATGGTACGGAACCCTTTATGCGCAAGTCCGACTCGCACTTGATCGGTTTTTTAAACCCACACGGTTTTTTTTAAATCTTGAGCTACATTGAAAAGAAATGTGAAAAACCTGGTTATTGGATTTGTGTTATAATCGTGGGATATTCATTAATAATATTATTATGTATTTGGTAAAATTATAATCAGCGAGCGGGGTATATTTATGGATAGGAGATAACTGTCAGTGATAGAAGATAGGTGTCAGTCATGTAAACTGTTGTTTGAAGTGAAAATGTAATAAAAGCTTCGTCTGTAGATTCCGCCGCTGCATATACTACCGCTAATGAAAGTAATGCCGCTGTTACTCATTTAGTTGTGCGACTATTCAGCTGTACTGTCACGAAGGGTATATACATATAAATATATATTTAATATATCTAATATCTATACACCTCTGAGCAGTCTAATCTGAATGTATTTGCTAAGACGTGCTAAGACGAGACAAAGGGCAAAAGGCAGTGCATATCTTTTCTCGGCACGTTTCGCCGTATTTTCGAACCCTCGTAGCTTCGTCTTGGACAATGCTAGAGAGCTGTAATTTTTTGTATACCATGTGATACCATGTACTCAGTAGACTTATCAAAAACACCAAGTTTAATTAAGCTACCTATTTATACTTAAAATTTTATAGTTATTTATTCTCGTTGAGGACATTTTATATGTCCAAGTTTTTTATAATTACCAGATAAAAGTTCTCGGAGTATTTTTAACCGGCTTCAAAAAAAGGAGATTCTCAGTTCGACCCGCATGTATGTATGTATGTATGTGTGTTCGCGAAAGTTCCCAATATTAAAAGTGGAATTACAGTGATATATAAGCTTAATTCAGCATTAATGTATTTATCTTTGGACTCGTGAAACATAAATTATAACTATCGTAAGGTAAGCTGAGGTAAAACTAACATAGTTTATTTTTACATAGTTTATTTTGCTCAGGATATTGCCATTCCTTTTTGTGTAATATATTATATGTTTATCCTATTAATTTTGTATGTATTTATATCCTTCGTCTTTCTGGTACCTTGTTGTACATTTTGCTACATTTGTCACCCTCTTTTCACTTTCTCCTCTCATCTACTCAAAGGTTAACTGGAAGAGATCCCTCAAAGGGATAAGTTCGCCTTTGTACATCTTATTATTTGTACCATGTAATTTTTAATATGTGTTTTTGTACAATAAAGAGTTTACTACTACTACTACTATAAGACTAACTACCGTAAAACCTCACAACGTAATCTATATCTTCGTTCTAATATCTTCGTTCAGGTGTGACTTTTATTTGATTTTTTTAAGCTGTGAGGCAAAATAGTTTTACAATGATAATACCACATAGTTATGGCCTTAGCCCGGTGATAGTCTTACCCCACCCTACCTTATAACTAAAACAAAGTCAAAACGAAATTGAGCCTCATTCTAGAATAGTTAAGGATTCAAACTTATTAATATTCCAAAATATATTATCAAACTTAAATGTTTAAATAACTAAAATTAAGTCAAAACTAAAGTGAGCCTCATTCTAGACTAGTTAAGGATTCTAGCTTATTAATATTTCAAAATGTATTATCAAACTTAAATGTTTAACGTGACAGGACAGAAAATTGAAACTTCGCGAATATGTATTGAAAAACCGAAACTACCTATACAATACCTAAGCAACTTTGATGTTAACTTTTTAAATTTTCAAGTTTCAGCGTTAACGGACGTGTTGAAATGTATTATTATGAGTCAGTTGTGGCTGTTTTGTGACACATACTTTTATTGCTGACTGTACTTCTACTCATTTGCATGTCATATTAAATATATTAATAACGGGTCATTCACGTATATTAAGCCGAAAACGCTCGACATGTTTCACTCCGTACTGAGGAGTGTCATTAGGAGCTTGCGTGGACGGTGACGAACCGGCGCAGACTGCGGGCCGCACGGCAGCCCTCCGCGCCCGATGACTCGGCGCGGGCGCCGGTGGCGGCAGGGGGGGCGAGAAACTACCCTCGTTTACGGCATTATTAACATTTGCATGTCTATAAAGTGGAAAAACATAAACACAACGAGTTTAGTTTAGTTAACTACTCATTGTGTTTTTGGGTTCCGTATTTATTTATCACAAAAAACTTACTTAAAAAATGGTATTTACATAATTATATTCCGCCAAACGGAGGACAGTTTGTTGGCGGACAAAGCGCTCTCTATTATCTAGTGTTCTTTAAATTTAACCCTCGCTTTTTATTGAAGGTCGTGGGCAGTAAATAAAACTATTTTTATTTGACCAAGCGTTATATAAAAGGTTAAAAATGTTAGTAAATCCCCAAGTTGAAGTACCCAAGGCATTCTGTTAAGTACATAGGTACATAAACGAGCTTATTTCACAAATATTTGCTCTACAGGATCGTACTAATGTAAGAGCCCGTTCACACGGCGTTATGTTTAGTGGGATCTACTAACTATCGGATCCTGTAAAACCGGATAGTGTATTCACATGGCCGCCCGTTTTTATAATCTAGATCTCTGGTTTAATGCAGGATGCTTGTGTTATTATTGATTGATTTCAATACTTCCCCCCCATTTGATCCCGCATTTTGCCGAACGACCGGACCGATTTGTAGTCTCAAAATCGGATGACACATTTCTGCAGGATCCGTTTTATTGCAGAATTCTGCAACCGTACGCTTGTGTGTGAAATACTGTTGCCACTAAATCGGATCCTACAATATGCTGTTATACTGCAATATGCTAATATACTGTTTATAAACAGTTCTTGCAAAGAATCGGATGTTTCCGTGTGAACGAGCTCTAACCCAATTGCAACATCAAACTAACATTAAAGAGATATTCAGTAAGCAATATGGTTATGAAGGTTGCTAAGTAAGTGTTTGCTTGCCACTAAAGCACAGGGAGGACACGCTATACTAAAAAAATCACTAGCGTTTCTATGTGCGAACAGCACGTCTGTACACGCGTCATGCGTCATAGTGTGAGTAAGTTGCTTAAAAATAGTACTGAGCGGCCGGAAAACGGCCGTCAATCTGCTGTCGCGGGGCGAGGTGATTCGAGTCGGGGCGGGGCGGTGGGTGGACGTTCTGTATGATAATACTATTACTTATTCTGTGGCGCCGGTGTACTAATCAACGTGAACCGCTACTGCTGATTGGTGCTGACGAGAAAGAGTCGTATCATAAGGCGACATATTCGCAATTATTGGTGCGCGTGAGTTTTCTGATGAAATGACTAAAGGTCATTATATCAAATTGTCAAAACATAATCCGTCATATGGTTACCGAAACAGACTGAAAAGGTGGGCCGCAAATTGGATTGAATTAGTACATTGTATAATGAGGGCAATGTGGCCGAAATTGTTACTGACAGTCAAATGAAGTCTTTAAAGGCAATTTTTTATTAGTTATAAATAAAATATCAAAGACAGTTTACAGACAAAATGTGTTTTGAATA
The DNA here is from genome assembly GCF_947568885.1 of Cydia strobilella. Lineage (NCBI taxonomy): Eukaryota > Metazoa > Arthropoda > Insecta > Lepidoptera > Tortricidae > Cydia > Cydia strobilella. Next base: position 878,236 of record NC_086052.1, read on the forward strand.
AAACTTAAGACTCCGAATCACCGAAAAGACTATTTATAAAACACCGATCTAAAGAACTCATAAGTACATATACAAAATTAATATATAAGTAACAAAAATGTTACACCCCCGTTTCCGTCTGCACCATTATGTGGTACTGAATTTAATTACAGGAGGCAAAGTGCTCGCTTTTGAGTGTTCTACTTATTTGGAGATTACTCGCTCGGACAAGCTTATTGTTGCAATTAACTTGAAAGGGTCTGTATAACTCAGTAGGCGAATAGGGTTACCTCGCCCCGACTCGAATTACCTCGCCCCGCGATAGCAGATTAACGGCCGTTTGTCGGCCGCTCAGTACTATTTTTAACCAACTTACACTATTACGCATGACGCGTGTACAGACGTACCGTTCACACATAGAAACGCATATGATTTTTGATGTATAGCGTGTCCGCCCTGTGCCAGCGCACGCGGGCTTAGGCCGCGGACTGTATGAAAGGCCTTAGTTTGACGCTTAAGGTGACTGTCCATTTGTAACTGCCGCTGCACTGCAGTTGCGACGTTACGCGGTGCCGCACTACTGTAGCAGCACGACTGCGGCTGTTGCGGCGTGCAGTCGCGACAACGTTCGTTGATGGCTTGTCAATGTCAAGTCATATAATGTCAGACGTACAAATAAAATACTAATTTACTTTTGTATTTTTTACGTGAAGAAGCGAGTGACGATAATGCTACATGCTACATGAAAAAGAAGACCAGTTTGCCTTTCTACAATAGTCAGAGTCCGACGAAAGCAGCTACGCAATATTAATAAAAAATCTGATATTTAATGGTGATCCTTTATTCAGATAATATTGCCGATTAAATGAAAAGCAATTCAACATTGAATGAGACTTAATAATTGACGAAATACAATCAAATTACTCAAATAAAATTAATGCAGAGGAAAAATTATTCTTAACATTAAGCTAAGTTCACAATGTGAAATTTTCTTCCCCATCCTCTTGCCTAAATGCGTGACCACCGCACACAGCAATCCGACGGAAACGGGACTCATGCAGTTCATGATATATACGGGGGGAGTGTGCACTTGATCCACCTGCATCACGTATAGGTACTCGGCCGTCAGAAACGTGCGGCTGGATTTAGAAGTCTGTAATAAACGTCCCCTCAAAACCATGCCAGGTAGGCTCTTTTAGCAGGCCGCAGGCAGGAGATGACGATGCGACACGTAAGAATAAAATTATACAATGGTGGGCAGGCAGTCGTTCGGTGTTAGCAAAATATTACAGATTTATCTTTCTAAGTATCCATATTAAGCCAATTTTACTTTCCTTAGGTACCAAACAGTGAAGTATGATGAATAAAATAATTTGTAATTTACACTTCATATTGTCCAGTTGCAGGTGTGAATGGGCGATGGCACTCTATGATATGACCGCACCATCCATATAAAACTTGACGGGCGAGACAAGAAATCCTTTATGAAGAAAGATATTTCCCTCGCCTTGGCCGATAGAAAGAACTTTTAATAAATTAATTTGAATAATAAATGGTTTCCTCGTGTTGGTGTGAAGAATTACGTGTTGCACTGTAACACAGTTTGTTTAACCCTCATGCCTTGAGACCTCCGCAACTGTCAATATTCTAAATTTTAAACCATTCGCTTCTCTCGTGGTTCAATTTTGTATCGTTTCGTATGTTTGGATATCAATATGTTACCATGAGGTATTAAATAACATCTTTGCCCCTTGTAATAAAAATAAATGTTTGCTTATTTTATTTAGCTCAGGAATGGCTTTGCAATGACAAAATGAGAAATTGTCACCATAAACGACATTATATAATATGATATATTACAATACAATTACAGTTAGAGTTTTGAATGATTCACGGTTAGTTTCACTATATCCCGGTCAATATAAGTCTAGTGACAATTACAGTTGCCAGGAATATTCGGCAACTATTCGGTATTTGGCCACTTTGCCTAATATTCGGTATTCTTTTTGCCTCTCTATCGCTCGTGCCCTGTCGAGCTTATAGCTATCCTCGCAAAACTACGAAAAAATAAAAGAACAGTTTATTTAATGAATCTATAAATAATATCGTCGTATTATTTGAATCCCTAAATCAATAATCTCAAAATACACTAAATTTGTGAAAGCTGATTCCACAAATCTGCCTTAAGTTATATACCTTAGTTTTATTGGATGTATATAATGTACAAATTTCTAGAGAAGGCGGAGAATGTAAAGTTATAGCAAGAATAGTGCCTGGGCGTGGGCATAGATTTAATAATAAACTATACAATTATTTTCTGGATCAACAAGAGTAGAACCTAAATCAACTTCAACTGAATGCTACTAAACAAAGCCCTCAATGTCAACCTTACGTGCAGAACATGTTGAACATATAATGTATACACTTTTTTGGGAAACAGGTTTTTCGTAAATTAATAAAAAAGTAAAAAATAAGATGTTTTATTTTTCACAACTCTTTATTAACTTTAGTTTTGTCCGCCATAATCGTGATATCAGCAGCTTGAGCCTTGAACTGCAACTTGTAGGTACCTGGAAATTAGAAATTATCTTTTCAGTTTCATGTTGTATTTTGAATATAACTATTTGTATGTATATGATTTATTGCTTGCAAGTTACATATATGTATGTCTGTTTGTTGAATTTAACTTCAAATCAGTAAAACGGAGCTAGTAGCGGACAAGCTGTGTTAAACGGTTTGTCTTTAGATATTCTGGCCACATCATCACAGAAAATAAATAGGTAATAGTGACCCGACCACCAAAATGGACTTTTAAATATTCGTAGTAAAATAATATTAATTTTATACTTACATCGACGTGATCCTCACAGCAATATTGTGTGTAACACTTGAAGTATTCCATTCCACATTTACTTCACGACAACACCGTCTTTCACGTAGGTCTTCGCGGACTATAATTTTTGTAAATCATTCCCACAAGTGGAAACAAGGTTTTTGATATATTAAGCAATCAAAATCTACTGTTTAGGTATTAAAAATTATAAATCAAATCGTAAGAAACTAGCGGTTTAACTGAATTTTTTTATTATGACAATTGATGACAATGACATCTTTGACAATTACGTGAGTGACGGATTTATTTACTATGGTTCGATAACTTTTACTATACGATGACATTATTATATTCAGCCTCGCGAGAAGGTCAAAGGTTTGTTGAAATATCTTCAATCCTCGATTATTATATCGCAGCAAATGTCGGAAACTGTTTAAAAACCTAATATCTCGAAATGGTTTTCGAAATAGAACATTAAAAAAAATATTAACAATCCTAATTAGAGATTGGATTTTGCAAGTAGTGAGTGAGAAGTGCGACTGTGTGCACGTTTTCCCCCGCAAAAAATGGCAGAACGATTTGTACGGTAAGATATCGCTTGGGCTCCTCCCTTCCGACGTGTCGGAAGCCGGTGTTGCTCGAAGGGTTTGCCAGACTATAGTTAACTTCCGAATTTGACACTCTCTTTTTCGGACCTATCATTCTAGTTTCCTAACTGGCTCTGTGATACTCGTATGGCTCAATATAGATTAGCAAAAAAGTTTACAGTAGTACTACAGTCGCCATCAGATATGTCGGAGCGACCGAGGTGCTAAATATATCTGAACATGCACTCTACCGCCTTGACAATAAAGGCGTGTTCAGATATCTGTGAGCTCCTTGGCCGCCCCGATATATCTGCGATATATGGCGACGGTACCATCGGGGTTGTTTATCCGTGGGTGTAATAACTCCTTAGAACGTAGTGGTTATATCCTCTTTGCTTAAAACTACTAATATCTTTGATCAAAGACAATTCAGTGCAGGTGACAGATTTGACGTGCGGTCTGCAGCCGCAGTTGCAATAATACACCAAATACGCAAAAATGGCCATGCTACGTGCAGTCGGTCTTGTCATTCATTTTACTATGGAAATTGACAATAACAGCGACGTGTCGGAGCAGTAGTGCAGCTGCGGTCGGGAAAACGTTAAAATCACCATATTACGTGCAGTCGATATCGTCATTCATTTTACTATGGAAATTGACAATAACACCGACGCGTTTGGGCCGCCGCAGTAGTGTCGGAGCAGCAGTGCAGCTGCGGTTGGAAACGGACAGTCACCTTTACGCGCCGCGCGCAGCTTGCGTCCAGTCTGCGGCTTTAAGTTTTTAACAAATTGCCAAAAGTCATCACCACGATAGAATCGCCCAACTCATTTGCGCGTGAATTAAAGAAATGGCTCCTCTCCCATGCCTTTTACAGTCTGAACGACTTCTACAATTTATAATTTAATTGACATCCAAAAAATAATTTTAATGTAACAATACTAATTAATATGATAAGGCTCACAATTGTAAAATTAATTGACATATTTGTACCTACACAACCCAAAACCTTAAAACAATGTAATCTATTTCATGTAATTAAATGTAATTAAAATAATGTAATCTATCTCATGTAATTAAATTAAATTTTTGACGTGTAATATGTAACAATATTATTAATAAATGAGTATGAGTATGAGTATGAGTATGGCCTTATATTCATATTCATATTTATTAATAATATACACAAACATTATAAATAATATACACAAATATATAAAAATAAGATGAAAACCATATCATATTGTTAAATCAGGATCTGTCTCCATTTGCCTGTAATTTAGGACGCGTCTGCATTTCTCATTTAATCGGGCGACATATATGTCCGGTTGAGGCCCGCACCTGAGTAACACGACCAAACAGTCCGCTGCAAGTTGCAAATAGTAGTATAGTAGTTGTTAATAATATTTATTACCAATCCAAAAATTTACCACCATTATTAGTAATTGGCTCACTGCTTCTATGTTATTACCTAACGTGTTACTTTAGCTGTAAGTTTTCCTAATAATTAAAATAAAATAAATAAAATAAATAAAATAAATAAAATAAATAAAATAAATAAAATAAATAAAATAAATAAAATAAATAAAATAAATAAAATAAATAAAATAAATAAAATAAATAAAATAAATAAAATAAATAAAATAAATAAAATAAATAAAATAAATAAATTATTATCAAAAAGAGAAAGCTCTCTCTATTATGTAAAATCCTAATGTATATGTATTATCCTAAGTTCTTATCGCTACATAAAGTTCCACCATATTTTTGGTAATTAGACTTTTAGAGGATACCCCTAAATTTGTATGTAGTAAATCTGTAGAGCTGTAAGGATGGGACCCAAGACAGAAGTAAAACACAAGACTGTTGGTTAAATACCGAAGATATAATGCCTCAATTTAAAAGATACAGTCCTTTATATACTAAATTATCGATGTTAACTATGAATCACACTACTTGGGAGGTCTACACGTGAAAGGTGTCAAATGGTTGTTTACTTAAGTTCCATTCCTTATATAGAGGAGGAGTCATCTTACATGACTTTCCGTATGTGGATTACATTCCTAACCTAATATGGGGAGAGTCGTCTTACATGACTCTCCGTATATGGTACCGCTAAGCTATATGATCCTTATGATCTAATTACATGTTATTCGAATCCTATAAATACCTAATATTCTATTCCTACACTTCAGAGCGGTCACCACGATACAGGCCTAGCCTAGTGTGGGACCACTGAGCCTGTTGTGTAATTATTTATTTATTATCTAATTACGTAATTTCTGATCATTCGACTTATATTGACCGGGATATAGACCGTGATTACCTTTTGTATTATTTGTCTATATCCCGGTCAATATAAGTCTAGTGAAACTAACCGTGAATCATTCAAAACTCTTTGTGATCATTCGTCGCCATAATGACTTGTTTTATGATTTGTGCACAGTCGTACTGGCGGTAGGCATACAATTAATGCTTTTTTTATTTTTTTCTGTGTTGCCTGTTTCAAATTAAATATTGGTCTGTATTTTGTGTCGTCATGTGTTAGTCATAAGTTATTTATAAGGTAACACTCAAAATCAGCGCCGTCTTATCGTCCGTTATTTTTATATCCTTTATATGTTGATTTAAATAATCCACAAAACCTGACAACACAAACCCAGGATAGATTGTCCTGGCGCCGACGTACGAGGAGGCCCGACTACAGCTGAACTGGGAAATAGGCTGGGCATAGAAGAAGATATGTTGATTTAAATGGTCTGACGTAAATACTTATTTTCTTTTTTTCTAAAGGTATCAATGAAGTAAAACAGTAGAACTTTTTTCATATCGACAGTGTATTACGTATTCTCGGCCTGGCCTCGACCACTGTTCCATAATGCAGCGATTCTAATAGTAAAGGAACAATTCCATTAAATTAGTAAGGCGCTCGGGTTCCCGGGAAGCTCGCGTCAGAGTTAAGAAAACATACAGTATCCACATAATAACACTAGTGGCTTTGTGAGCTGTAGACCTTGCGAGCAGAGCTTAAAAATAAATAGAATAGAATAGAATAGAATAGAATACTTTATTCGTAAACACACACACAGACAATAGACATACATTAAAAGAACATGAAAATAAAGTGTCACGAAATGGCCCCATCTCAGCATGCTGCTGGCAACTTCCAGCGCTGATCTTCCGATGAGACCAAATAAATGTATGACTCCGCCATTTTGAAAAAATCCACAAAAACATTATATTTAAGGGGTTCAATAGAACCTAACCTTTAGAGGAGAACATCCGCACAAAGGTACGAAATCATTTTTTCCCAAGCTGAATTAGAGACCATTCGCTAATGTTCGTTAAAAAAAAAACTTTATTTCAGACCAAAAGCGATCCATGTTTTGTTAGTGCTGCCGCGCACACGTCGTAGTAATGAATGAATGAAAAAAACACACAACATTATGCTAATCTGAAGTGGTTTATTTGGTTTAAACGTACCGTTCGGATTCAGAATGTACCAGCATTACTGTTGCAGTAATGCAGCAGTAGCTTATATTAAAGCCTATTCTTGTAACAGCTGGCCTGCAGTATCCTACCGACCGCGCCAGTTAATTATTCCCGCCCGACACCGCGCTGAGCCGCTCATCGGGAAATATCATGTCCAGGTCTTTAATCTACACGACTGTCAAATACATAGATGTATGCTTTCTCTTCTCACCCAATAAATAAACAGTTTGTCCTTATCTATCATAATATTAAAGGCTATCCTCGTGAAAGCTGACCTACTGTATCCTACTGACCGCGCCAGTTAATTATTCCCGCCCGACACTGCGCTGAGCCGCTCATCGGGGAACATCATATCCAGGCCTAATCTACACGGGAGTGTACAATGCATAAATGTATGCTATCTCTTACTTCGATGACTTCTTCTCTCGTTTCGAGGTTCCCCTAAACAGTGGATGCCCAGAAAGCAGTGGTGCTGAAAGCCCTGACCGTAGCGTCTCTCAAACGTGCCCGAACTGCTGGTCTGAATCTGACCTGAGAGACGCCACGATCAGCCGTCAGCACCGAGTCCGATAGCTTGTTTTGGTTTAGCAACTGAAAAGTGTGAAAAACACCCATCAGCTTTATTTCTTAGGCTTCCATACCCAAAGGGTAAAAACGGGACCCTATTACTAAGAATCCGCTGTCCGTCTGTCCGTCTGTCCGTCTGTCAGTCTGTCCGTCTGTCCGTCTGTCCGTCTGTCCGTCTGTCCGTCTGTCCGTCTGTCCGTCTGTCCGTCTGTCCGTCTGTCCGTCTGTCCGTCACCAGGCTGTATCTCATGACCGTGATTGACAGTTGAAATTTTCACAGATGATGTATTTCTGTTGCCGCTATAACAACAAATACTAAAAAGTACGGAACCCTCGGTGGGCGAGTCCGACTCGCACTTGGCCGGTTTTTTTACTTAATTTTCATGCAGCTCAACGGTAACATTGTGAATTCTATGGGTATTTTTTTGGTAAATTATTATTTTACTTAGACGGAGTTGGGCCCCAACCGAGAAGTTAGAATTCCATACAGTAGATAGTTTTGCTAACCCTTATTTTTGAAGTTTGCTTTCAAACACAGAGTCATATCAAATATTCAAGAAAAGTGTGATTAATATGCCCACTCTTTTCAACTAGGTTCAAAGAATAATAGAACCTTAATCCTAAGCCCACGCGTGGCATAAATATCTACTCAAATTCTTTCTTGACCGTTCGTCAGATTCCAGTTCCGGTCCTGAACCTATATACATTATTCATTTCCAATCCCAAACTGGAGGAACAAATACACTGAGAATATGTTTTAAGCCCAAAACTACACGTTTTCTAACTATGTAAGGAAAACAAATGGGTGTGATTTTTATACGAATTTAAAGAAGATGTTACATCATATATGAAGTGGTATCCATTATTATATTTGTAATTAAGAAACTCGCTTATTTTCCACATACATTTAGAAAAAAATTGGCTCGCACATAATAAACGCGAGGAGTAAATATTTAACATCCTTTTTTAGGGTTCCGTACCCAAAGGGTAAAAACGGGACCCTATTACTAAGACTCCGCTGTCCGTCTGTACATCTGTCTGTCTGTCACCAGGCTGTATCTCATGAACCGTGATAGCTAGACAGTTGAAATTTTCACAGATGATGTATTTCTGTTGCCACTATAACAACAAATACTAAAAAGTACGGAACCCTCGGTGCGCGAGTCCGACTTGCACTTGTCCGGTTTTTCGACATTTAAATTTTATTGTATATACATTCCAGACTACCTCTGCCTAGTAATTTCATACAATTTTATTTTAATGTTTGACTATCGTATTGTGATTTTTTTATTCAATTTGATCTGTATATCAATTCAACATTTTTAAAGAATACTAACATCAATAAATTGCTCTGATAATAAGCTTAAGATGATATATATTTATATATTTGTAAATTTATGACTATATTCATAAGTTACAAATTTATGATAACGCCATCTAGTGAGTTAAAAACCTAAAGAAATGTTTGTGATACATTACATAACTTTTACTGAGCAAGCTCTACTTTTACACATTGGAGTGTGTGAAGAACAATATTCCAACTAAATAAAATCTTTAGTCATTTAGTCATTTATTCAATATTGCATTGTCATGTACATTAAAGGATGACTCACGTTAGACCGGGCCGTGTCCGGGCCGGAGCTTCCGGCGCTTCGTTTTCTATGGAAAGCATCACGTGATCACCTGTCATGTCATAGAAAAGTAAGCGCAGGAAGCTCCGGCCCGGACACGGCCCGGTCTAACGTGAGCCATTTCCTGACACCCTTTAAGGGCACACAATAGTACAGTTTAGACGTGACGTCGTGACGTGACGTCGCGAGGCATTAATGGTTGTGAATTGTCATTAATGTTTTTAAAATTGTCTCGAATAATAATATACCTACTATAGTTTTTTGGTGTGGCAAAGAAAGTAATATCTATATTTAATAACCTTTGTAGTACCTGATAATTGATGGAAATAACCAAGAGCATCTGATTATTGTTTTTTTTAATCTGCCATACTTTTCGTTATTATGAGTGTTTTATTGTGATTTTCCACCGGGTTTATCCCAAGCCGGGCGGGGATAACTCACGTGTGTCTTTTTTAATGGAGGACGAAAATGTTTCAGGTCCCACTGCTTCATTTTCATAAAGGTACTCTGTGGAGTACAAAAATTAATTCGCCATAGGCATATTTATTACCACAGTAACCCCAACGGAACCGGTAATCTGCGACACGTCCGATCCAGACAGTAATGGATCGCAAGTCCTTATCGATACGCAATGTGTAACCGTATAAATCATCCCTAATAACCATTGGCTTTCACTTATACTTGCAGAGCTGCCACCGGAAAATAGCCCTGCTAATATTATAAATGTGAACGTAACTGTGGCTCAGTCTGTTTGCCTGTTCACGCTGCACTGATTTAGATGAAATTTGGTAATGAGAGAAAAAAAACATCGGTTAATTTATATCAATTACCATCATTATTCAATGCAGACGAAGCTAGGTCACCATGGGCATATTTATTACTTCGTAATCATTACTGCTGTAGTATTGCAGCGGGACATTACCGCAAATATCGTAAATCTGGGCAGAAATATCGATTTTGACATTCGCGGCGGCAATGCAGTTGGTGCACTGGTACATAGTTAGTGCCAATGGAAAATAATTATATCTGATAGGTACCTAAGTAGACAAACATAATTAGAAATCGTAAACTAAACATTATTGTGTGTATCTCGGTGAGGATTGCTGTGGAGGGTAAAGGATGACTCACGTTAGACCGGGCCGTGTCCGGGCCGGAGCTTCCGGCGCTTCGTTTTCTATGGATCATCAAGTGATCGCCTGTCATGTCATAGAAAAGCAAGCGCCGGAAGCTCCGGCCCGGACACGGGCCAGTCTAACGTGAGTCATCCTTAATGCATGTGTCTTATAAATATAATAAGTCAGTTTGAACACAGAAATATTTCCATTTTCACTCTGTTTGTTTTCCTAATAAATGAAATACAAAAAAATTACATAAAAATCCCCTTTCGGGGCTAGCTCTTAGTCTATCATATAACGGATTAAATCCGCAGGAAATAGGTAATTGGGTTAGTTTTTGTTACGATAATGTAGAGGCTAAAAGCTTATTGATTACCTGGATGACACGAGGGTGCTGGTAAAACTATCACCAAAGGTTTTCTTGTGATGTGAGGTTCGTATCAGTTATCTACATCTGTGCCTTCGCCATCAGATATATCGGAGTAGCCTATCATCATCAGAAGCTTAAAAGTTGCGCTTTTATCTGTGAAACATCTCCAAGTAATTCTTTCCATAGTAACTTTAAAAATAAAGTTCATCTAGTCCGATCGATCGAACCACGAGACCTTGAAAAATCCTCTTAAGGAGCCAGAAGGCGAAAAATCCTTATATAATCATGTTTTTCTAAGAGGCGTTGACATTCGTAGACGTGGAAAAAGTATATGTAGTTCTTGACTATATTATTTTAAACAACATAGCTTTCGATACTCATACTCATACTCATACTCATACTCGTTTATTCATAATATTTTTAAAATATTACATGTCAAACATCAGAATATAAATTATTATCATCACATAATTGATAATGAAAACAAATTATGTCTTTTACTCGGTTATTTATTATGTGACACTATAAACAAAAAAAGAAGAAAAAACAATCTTAACTTAAATAGTAATTTCATAGCTTTCGAATTTCTAAATTGTAAGGTAACGTTTTTAAAATAAATAAAAATCGACAAAATTCGATCAAAATGACACCTGGCGCTTATGATCTTTCCCGTTCTTTCTTGCGAAATGTGACAGTGTCAGCGGCAAACCGATGGAACGGCCTTAATCCGATCACACAACTTTTATTTTTCCTGATGCTCCGAACGGTATGGTTCACTATGACCTGCATAATAATATGCGTTTTGTAAAGTGAATATTTTCTTCACATTTGTCGTTTTGTTTACTCAAATGAGTAAGAAAGCTTCCGAATCTTTCCAAGTAAAGATTTACACTTTTATAAAATGTTAAAGTTTATAAAATATAAATTACAACAAAAGCATTCGCTAGCAATGAATAATTATTGAGATTAAAAATTGTAGCTTATCAATGGTTCTGTGACTCATAATTTAAAAACAAAACATAGTTTTTTTTAATACTACGTCGGTGGCAAACGAGCATACGGCCCGCCTGATGTTAAGCAGTCTCCATAGCCTATGTACGCCTGCAACTCCAGAGGAGTTACATGCGCGTTGCCGACCCTAACACTCCTCTCCCTCGAGCTCTGGCAACCTTACTCACCGGCAGGAACACAACACTATTAGTAGGGTCTAGTGTTATTTGGCTGCGGTTTTCTGTAAGGTGGAGGTACTTCCCCAGTTGGGCTCTGCTCTAGATCTGGAATGACATCCGCTGTCCTGTGCCCTACCACACAAAGCGAGATGTCATTCACAGTGCCCATACCAGATTTGGGGTAGCTAATAACGACCAATTCCGAAACTTAGAACGTGAAATGAAATCGGATGCAATCATTTGAAATAATACCCATATTGTTTTGATTCCACGCACCAACGAAATTGCTGCCATTATCGCAATAAATATGTGACAGCGTGCCCGCGATAAATCACCCTGTATACGGTCCCCCGTAGCATAGCGGAGCAGATCTTATGAGGATGAGAGGATAAATCATAGTTCTATAAAAACTTGTCATGGCTCCTCTATACGATGGTCCATCATACTGGCCCACTTTAATGGGCCAGCCTGTAGAGAGTAGTGATGTCGGATGGCTTATGGCGCGGCGGGATGGCGATGGGATGGCCACGGTGTCGGTTTTTCGTCCGCACATCAATTGGTGCTTACGCATCTACACGCGGCCCATTCCATAGTGCGTGCTCTCAACCATCGCATGGCCATCTCGCTGGTCCAGCGCTGGGCCATCATGTAAAGGAGCCATAACCATCGCATGGCCATCTCGCTGGTCCATCGTGTATAGGAGTCATCGGACATGTCCCTTGCGTCATTTTTATTTACGTTCCTTTTATGAGCTTATACTAGTGTAGTCGGATGTGACGAAGCAGGCGGTCCCGGGTTCGAATCCTGATAAAAACATTCATTTGTGTGTACTTCATTCATAAATTTGTATGAATGTACAATTTGTATGAGTTTGACATATAAGAATAAAGAATAAGAATAAAGATGATTTATTTTCAGCTAAAGGTTACAGACATTCCAGGGGTCTCCGCACTAGGCAGTGCCTGTATCGCGGGGAACCAATTATAATTTAAATATCAGACTTTGTTACAATTAAAACTACAAACTAAGGCTTAATCTAGACACAATATTGAAACTAAATTTTGTTAAATATGGCTTCTGTCTCGGCATAATTTTGTGAGTGCAGCAGTTTGAAAAGCAGGTTTTTCGCTTCCATTTGTGTGCAATCCCTGAGGTTACATAGTTTATTTATAGCATTGTATGTAGACGCCCTGATGCGTTCCCCAAAACGTTTGTATACAATTTTATATCACAATTTTTTTAAATAGCGGAAAATTGTGTATTTAGTAATAGGTTAATCAAGGCTGCGGGCTGGGTATATGGAGAAGGGATAACTTTACTGTTATACAGCGATAAATCAAGTCAAAAATGTAGGTACTGAAAGCTTCATATGTATATATTCCGTCGCTAGTAAATATAGATACCCTGAAAATAATATATCTGTAAATATTTTAATTGTTGAATTGTGAACTAGCTCTGTGAATTGAACAATCGCTGATTGAAACTTTTCCTAAAATAAATAACTTGCCCACGAAAACACACGCTCTGCGCTCGCTTTTCGTTACTCGTTTCTCGCTGCTCGCTTCTCGCTGCTGCTCTTTGTAAAAAAAAAACGAAACAAGACGATACTAATGATAGTTTGTTCTTGCGAGTTCCGTTACCAATGTCCATGCCTTTGTTTTTATAGGGACGATCTTTGGCCAAGAAAAACAGTTATTCTGTCACTATATTATACATAAATTTTATAACACGAAACCGATAGGGAATAAAAATTACATGAATAAAAACGATAATATATGCTATTATAAGGTTAGGAAAACGTTCATAAGTAACTACGCAAATCTTTTTTTAAATATAAGTAAAATAAGTTCTATTTAACGGCCTGCTTATTCTTATCAGGAATATATACAATAAAAGATATACTTAGATACTAACAGGCAACGCACAGCTGTAACTGTCGCAGATTAGTACCTTGAAATTCAAAATAATTTTGTCGATCTCCATAATTAAATGATTTCTTCAAATTCATCTCCTGGGGTAAAAAAGAGATTTGAAAAAAGAATGTTTTTAAAAAATTGTACGCTACTGATGACGCGTGCAGAGGCTAATTTAAATATGAATAAGATTTCAAATTAATTAAGTCTGCCTATTATAGGTACCTTGGTAAAATATAACCCAACAATTCAACAGAAAAATCTGTGTACAAAATCCTTCGTGCTCGGCGATACTAACTCAATAATTCTCGCGTCTACTAACTACTAACTAAGTAACTTATATTCTGACACAATTATCCACAAAATTAATTATTCTCCAAACCGGATTAAACTCGATTGAAATATCAAATCAAAGTTAACAAATTAGTAAAGTTCCAACATTCGTCAAGAGATAACGGGTTCGCAATATAGCGAGACGTGACAGACGTGACAAGGAAATCCTGTCATGGAGTTTAATTCGACTTTAAAATTTGGGTGTCGGTGGAGGGGATTCTAGATCCTAGATGCTGACTGTTTGAAGAGAGATTTTAGGTATTAAGTCTATGAAAGATAAGAATTCTTGGAGACGTTATGCGTTGAAAATGCTTATATGACTTATGGCGTGAGCTATCAAAGTATCCTTTATGCTTTTAAGTAAGGATTAAATTGGTGAATTATAGATGAAGACTTGGTACCGTTCGGATTTAGACTACACAAGCATTACTACAGAAGTATTGCAGTGCAACATTACTGCCAACTGTATTGCTGCCTACTAATTTTACTAATTGAGAGGGAATGAACTCCAGAGACGACTCGCCTGGACAGCAACGGAGTTAGTCATAAACCCAGTGCAGTGAGTAGGAATTGAGAGTTTGAGAACACAAGATGTGCGCAGCTCACAACCGGGAAGAGGCTATCAAACAGACTTTTATTTTTTTAGATATCCAGGAGTAGAAGGCTCAATCAAGATTGAAAATAAAGTACAAAGTAAATATTCGGAGTGATCTACGGCGATGGATGAAGATGGAGAGCCTGTTGAGCTGATAGTGGTAAAACTGCGGTTATTATTGGAATCGGGTAGATAAACACGGACCCCAGGATTGTTGGATGCAACGCAAAGATTTGAAGGATATTTGCTGACTTGTATACCAATGATGGCGATCGAAAGTAAAATGGGAAATGGGTAATATCTCGGGAATGAAGTGTTGCATTGAAATAAAGGGAGCTCATGGGTCATCATTTGGGGCATTTTCTATGAAAAGGGACCTTATTGTCGATGGCGCTTACTTCGCAGCATCATCGTTTATAATGGAGTAAGCGCCATCGACAATAAGGTCCCTTTTTATAGAAAATACCACATTTTTATAGTATGAGTTAAAGTTATGCGTCTTTCCTTCGAATATCATAAAATAAACCGACTTTAAGGCCTAATTTTCTTACTGTATCCGTATAGGCATGTTATATATGTGGGCTGTACACACTTGTCGAGATACCCCGAGACAGACCGAGAGTGTGTACATGCTGCTCCTTTTTTTTGGATTGGATCGAAGTGGTGCCTAGGGTCTCGACGAGTGTGTACAGCCGGCATTACGAGTTAAACCATCTACATCTTAAAAGTTGTATGATAAGTCTTATATAAATGTATCCAAATCGTAAAATTTTGTAATATTTACAGAAAATACGCCAGTTTTCCCGAACGCTTTTAACCCTCATTCGCAAGATTGTCTCAGGAGATTACAATTAAATGGCTTTTGAAAATGGGTTGTACCTACGTGTTTTTGAAGCGCGATACGCGTAATAATCACGTCCATAAAGCGAAATGTTAACGTAAATTACAAATCATCATCTTCCTATCGGTGTCCCGGCAGTTTTATAGCTCACTTGGGAGCTTGGAGCCCGCTCCCCAAGTAGCAAAGTGACGTCAGTGACGTCATAAATAAAATAAAATAGCCATTTATTTCGACCTCAAATTAAAAAAAAAAGTGACGTCATAATGACGTAATAATGACGTCATTATGACGCCATAAAGACGTCCCTGACGCCATAATGCTACCTGGGTCAGCAACCTAATCCTGATAATTGGCACAGATTCGACTTTTTACGAAAGCGAATGTCATGTGACATCGCCAGTTTCCCGCTGTGCAAGGTATGTACCTATGTGCAAGTGTCAGAAAGGCTAGGTGTCATATTATGTATGGTCAAATTAGTCTGTATGTAATAATGACCTGATGTCAGAAAGTCCAGATGTAATAATACCTACCCATATGACAACAAGAACGGATGTTATGATGTCCTATTGTAAGAATGTCTAGGTGTCACAATGTCCAAAATATCAAAATGTTCACATGTCATATTTCCCTCATATTAAATTATGTTCAGATGCCATATTTCCCGTATCTTGGGAAGTCCAAGCTCCAAAAGTTAAGGGTTAAAGTCTCGTTATCGGAACCGATTGGCAACCAGATAGTATCATCATAGAGTAACTTATACTAGAGCGGTACTGTCATAGTAAATTTTGTAATCCCAGTAAATTCACTGCCATCTGTCGACACACTTTAAAACTAAAAATAAATATTTTTAAAAATACGATAAAATGTATTTAGATATGGATAAATGTTTTTTTTTTATTTGCATTAATTATTTTTACGATTTTGACCCATGTTCTTTCACTGATATGCGTTAAAATTGTTAAATAACAAACGAAACCGTCAAGAACATCTATACGACAGTTGGCCAAAGCTAGTAGCGCCCTCTGAACGAGAATCAAATTTTCTTGATTTTCGAGGCACGTTTTTTCCTTAGACTGTACCCATCTATTACGGAGTTATATCTATCTTTGGTATCGTTATTTAACTAATGTGTAACATAATATTGTCTTCGGTTAAAATAATGTGTAACATTTTAAATAATGTTGTCGTTGTCCAAAATAGCTTAGTTACTAGAGTTAGACCAAGAAAAGCCTGCAACGATTTTGATAGCAAACGCAGTGCATGTGTCATTTATACGTCATAATTTCATAGAAATAATTTAAAATAACACTTGCACTTACTAATTTGATCAAAGATGCAAAAATGAAAATGATGCAATGTAAGTTATTTAACTTATTAATTTAATTTAGCTTAGATGACTCTTGACCTTATCAAATCTAGTCGTGATTTTAGTGTACTGGAATATTTTTGACCTTTGAATATTGGTAACAAAATTTAAAATTAACTTTAGAAAGTAAATTTATTTAAGGATTTGGCCAATATTATTCCAAGTACTAAATTACAATATAAAACTTAATATTCAAATGTTATTTAAGGCTCTCAGTTGTTTTGGATGGAATAAGGTACAGGTTTTAGTGTTTACATTTTCATATTGCTATTGGAAATATTAATTTCTGCAAACAATGTTATTAATCGAATTTAAACTGTTGTGAGACATACTAATATTAAATAATTTTACGGTTTAGACTCACTTGTTTTAGTCACTCGCGCGACGTGTTTCGGAGAGCCTAGGTCTCCTAGCTAGAGCTAGGTGACCCAAACCCAAACACACCACTATGCCCGCCTACAACGATAGCGCAAGACCTCCCCCAACCGGCTTTCTCGGCGCGCGGCAGTACGCGATACACGGCCGTCGTAAACGCTGCTCGCACTGTTAGTGCTTGAGAAAGGAGACCTAGGCTCTCAGAAACATGTCGCGCGAGTGACTAAAACAAGTGAGTCTAAACCGTAAAAATATTTAAGAATGTTATTCCCATGATATTAGGTAATGTCAGAAGATTTTTTCAGCGCCGCCTATTTCACAGAAACTACCACGCCGCTGCCGTAATGCCGTCACAGTACTGCAGCTGCAGTTCTCATTCGAATGTCACCTTAACGCTGCTACAGTCACCATCGAAAAGTCAAACCTAAAGGTTGATTCAGGAAGATAATTAATGATAAACATACCAAATAAAGTTCGGCGACTTTTTGTCCACATTTGTATTATATATTAATGTCACGTAAGAAACGTAATTTTCTTCTTATTCATTTATCAACAGAAGAAGTGCACGTCGCGGTTAGACGTGTAGTTTGTTACTCGTATTAGGATTGTTTTCTTGTTTATTATCTAGGTCTAAGAAAAAGTAACCAAGTGACTGCTTAAAAAAATATATATATTTCATAAAAGAAATATTTGATTTGTTCCCTAGTTGGTTTACTAAAAATAGCTTTAATTTAATACATTTTAAATTACAATGTATAACAATTAACGTACCTAAATATTTATTTTATTTAACGTTATTAATTCGACGGGCTTCGTTGATTGCCTGATTATATTAAATTTTAATTTAAAAACCAATTGGAATCAGCTCAATTTATTCACATTGGCACACTATCTCATTACCATTACCGATATATCACTCAATCTGAATTTTCAAGTTTTTAAGTCCATTTTTAATATTCATTGACGCAAGTGCTGTTTCCCACATGAAAATGTTTATAAATATTTAATTTGACACCGAATCGGAAGTACGATTTGAGTGACAGTTTTTATTTTTATTTATTTGCCGTGAAAGAATATTCGGGTATTTGAATACCACCATTAACCGCAGTATACAAATCACTACAATTATAGATAATAATATATGTAAGATGACAAGTTTTTATTAATGGTATCCGTCGATCAGGTTTGTTTTGATGATTAGAGGCCGTAGTCGATTTTGGAGCAAAAATTTAAAATTGATAGATTTAGTCGTTGAAATTATACACGTTTTGTTACCTAACATCTAAATACCAAGTATTGGTTTCTATTAGCACGTCTTCTCATCTTGCGTTTTAATAATGAGGTCGCGAGCGTGCGTCACCGGTAATATATGAAAAGAAGAGGCAGTTTTTAAAAATTCATCAAAAATTTATGGTGGTAAATTATACAAATTGATGTATAAGAATAGTTTCAGCAAATGTTGTAGATTGTTTAAGTATCAAAATTACGTTGAAATTAGGTCGATTTTCAGAGAAATTGACACTCGTTTTGTAGTAATTTCTGGAGAAAATTCATTTCGTCTAACTTTCATTTACACTACTTCAAAGTCATAAAAATAAAAATATAGTCTGATAAACGTCAAGTACAAGATATGTGTAATACAAAATAACCATGTTTAGCCGTCCAAACTTTACGAAATTTACAAATAAGAGCAACAAAATCAGTGCTTTACGAGCGTTTACCTAAACGTCCATCAGCAAAGCAAACATTACTAATTTAGTAAATCTGTTTAAAAAAAATTGATGTGATAAAAGGTAAGATAAGAAGACGTACTAATAGAAACCAGTACTTGTTATTTCAATTAGGTAACAAAAGGTGTACAATTTCACCGACTAAATCTATCAATTTTACATTTTTGCGACTAAAATCGACACCGGACTCTTAAAAGTTAGATCAGTACTTTTACTATTATTTTCAGTCGCTACTCGACTTACTAGTCGCTAGTCGTTATTTTGAAATAATGTATTGTCTCACGATAGTTTAATTTCGATTAAATTAATTGAAATTTCATTATCAAAGACAACACTGACCCATAAATTTGTTAGTTTTGCAATATCTTAACAATACCTTAAAAAATAAAATAGTAACCTAATAAAATTTAATTATTTGTAAACAAGTGACTTTGTCCGCTTAAAGTCCACTTAAAGCAATACAAAAGTATATATTGCTTTAAGTGGTGCAGTAATTATGACTACCGGTCTGGCCTAGTGGGTAGTGACCCTGCCTGTGAAGCCGATGGTCCTGGGTTCGAATCCCGGTAAGGGCATTAATTTTTGTGATGAGCACAGATATTTGTTCCTGAGTCGTTGGTGTTTTTTATGTATTTAAGTATTTACATATTATATATATCGTTGTCTGAGTACCCATAACACAAGCCTCGTTGGGCTTACCGTGGGATTTAGTCAATCTGTGTAAGAATGTCCTATAATATTTATTATTATTTATTTTATTTAAAAGTCAGAAATCACAGTCAAAATCTGACAACCATACTCTATGAAACGAAACGCCTATGGATTACTAGACAGTATTAGGTCACGATCCAATACCCAGGTAGCAAAATGACGTCATTGACGTCATAATGACGGCATTATTACGTCATAATGACGTCGCTGACGTCATAATGACGTATAAATGCTACTCGGGTACCGACACGATTAATTTGAAGCGGTCTTAAAGTATGGAAAACAAGAAAATTGCGAAATTGCGTTTATGTATAGAGTTGCTATACAATATATTTTATATAAAATGTAAATAAATAAATAAAAAATAAAAAAGCCTTTTATTTCTCGCAGATATAAGAAAAAGTACACTCATAGAATTAAATTTATAGTCAAAGGTGCTTCGTAAAAAGTTACAGTACATTTCTTTATCTCCCTATTCTGTCATGCAAATTTTTGATAAATTCCTTAGTAGGCATTAATTAATTATTAATTAAGTTTAATACATTTAATTAAATTAAATATTTTCATGCATTATAATTAATAGAATAATAGAGTCAACAAAATGCAGATTGATAGTTTAAATGTCAATAGTCAATAATAATATAATAATAAAGTATAAATAGCAATGTCAAGCGAGAACCCCACTCAGCTGAGGGTAAAGGCCTCCTCCAGGGATGACCAGCGGTCTCTATCTTTGGCTTGTGTGTATAAAATGTAAGTACTTCCAATTATTTTGTATCCTATTCATTGTGATAAATTGCTCACTTTATATGTATTTAACTAGATGTTGCTATTGTTAAAATTCAGCATATGTCCATCATCGCTGTTATGAGCGAACGTTTAAAAGTGTAAGTTTCGAAGATACCCTTAATCAGAGAAGAAATATCTAAATTTTGCGTCGAACATGCTTAAATTGAATATCAAATATTTATATTTTTAGAATGTGTAAAAAAAAACATTATTTTTCCTAATTTTTATTACGTAACGTAATTAGGTACTGGTGGAAGCGAGTAGGCTAGTTACATCTACAGGTGGCCAAAAAATAAGTGCATTCTAGAGAGGTTTTGGGATTATACTGAGCAACTTTTACTATGGGACCAACCACGAAATTGCGAAAAAAAAAATTAACCCTTCCATAGAAAATGGACCAGCCAAAATGTATGAAACAGCCAATATTTTTTCGTGATTTCGGGGTTGGTCCCATAGTAAAAGTTGTCAAGTCAAGTCAAAATATTTTTTATTCAAATAGGCCTAGCAACAAGCACTTTTAAATTGTCAATTTTACAAATATTACCTTAATCAAATATCAGAGCAATTTATTGATGCAGTTATTATTTTATTTATTTATTTTATTTTTATTTTATTTATTAGGAAAACTTACAGCTGAAGTAACACGTTAGGTAATAACATAGAAGCAGTGAGCCAATTACAAGTTTCCACAGATAGAAACTGCGTAAAGTGCATGGTGTGCGAAATTACAACTAATAATACTTACTAACTTATAAATATATTTTACTTATCTTACTAGAGAGGGAAAATTGGTTTAAACAGTTAACAAGAAGAACAAAAGAGAGAAAAAAGAACAGGATAGAGATACAATGTTGAGTTAACACTTTTTCCACTGTTAACACTTAACAGTGGGAAAAGTCCTGAGTCATTAGCTTACGTATCGAACTAAAGCTATCGCAGAACAGATCGATGAGATCATGATGTTTGCATTATGCTTAAAAACATTGAATTATTATAGATATGTCAAACTTAATAATAAGAATTTTACAAAAGGATCGTCAAACACCAAAACTGTATAAAAATACTAGTCTAGAAACTTTCTAGAATAAAAATCTAAATGTCAAAAAAATATGGATTACCCTGTATTGGTATTCATTGAATTATCAATTTCATCATTATTGACATAATAATAAATGATTTGCTCAGTATAATCCCAAAACCTCCCTGGCAACGGGAATACAATTATTTTTTGGCCATCAAGTATAAAACGTAGGTACTACAAAGAAACAGATATTCGTAAGAACCGAAAATCAACAAATTCCATCTAATGAGCATTATTGTCATAACTTGTGTACCGGTGGCGTATTCGTAAAAGTGAATATGATCCATACGCTTATTATAATAAAGTCTAATTTGTCTCGATAATGTTTTTTTTAAGAAAGCATACTGAATTATACCCGTGTCATTCGGGTTGTGATTCGTTTGAATAGAGTTTTTCTTACCTTCTTTTTCTTGTCTTTATATGTAAAAAAAAAACAGTGATTCGACACATATTCACAGCTTTCGAAAAATAAATAAAATAAACTTAACTAACTTAGCGGCGGTTTCACTCACGTTTTAGTCACTCGCGTTACGCACTGTTAGTGCTTGAAAATGGAGACCTAGGCTCTCCGAAACATGTCGCGCGAGTGACTAAAAATACGTGAGTGAAGCCGCTAAGTTAGTTAAGTTAATGTCTCACGAATCTCACGATAGTTTAAATTCGAAAATCAAAATTAATAAATATTATAGGACAATTTTAATAACAAAACTTCCGTGAGACACAGACATATTAAACATATTAATAACGGGTCAATCACGTATTTTAAGTCAAAAACGCTCGACATGTTTCACTCCGTACCGAGGAGCGTCATCAGGAGCGTCATCATGCGTCGACGGTGGCGGCGCCGGTCCGTCACGGTCGACGCAAGCTCCTGGTGACGCTACTCGGTACGGAGTGAAACATTTCGAGCGTTTTCGACTTAAAATACGTGAGTGACCCGTTATTAATATGTTTAATATTATAGGACAATTTTACATATATCAATCAAGACCCACAGCTCAGTAAAGCTTGTGTCGTGGGTACTAGACGTCAATGTATAATATATAGATACTAATATACCACCAAAAACATTTTCATGTAAAATGTTGCCATGACATAAGGCTCGCACTGTAAAAAAGTTATTATATCTCTTGTAGAGCCAAGTTTCTAACTCTTCCTGGCATTATACTTATTGAACTTTTACTTTTCAACCTTTTTGACACAACTAAGCACCCAATCTAAACGAGGCACGGTCACGCGTCCCCGTTCCTTCTATAGTATGAAGAGAAATGGAAGCTACTTTTTGGGAAAATTTGCAACCCGACCTCTGGAAGCCAATTCGATCTTGCATCTGACATCAAAAAGATTTCATTTTGTTATTAGTCGCCCGTGCGTCTCGCTCGCGCCAATGCATGTAGGTACGAAACGAACAAGTGAGAAGGCATTTGTTTGAAGTTGTACACTATTTGTTTTGTTAATTTGGTAAATGTTATGTTATATCTTA
This sequence comes from Cydia strobilella, assembly GCF_947568885.1. NCBI lineage: Eukaryota > Metazoa > Arthropoda > Insecta > Lepidoptera > Tortricidae > Cydia > Cydia strobilella. Next base: position 901,196 of record NC_086052.1, read on the forward strand.
AAATCACGATTTTCGATTCTAATAGGAGAAAAAAGTGTCTGTCATAAACTTTGTATGACCGGAACGGAATGGCAGGAACGAAAAATGTATTGAAATTTTAGGAGCCTTTTTTGCTCCTATATTGAGGTCGAAATAGCTCGTGATTCTGAGTAGAAATATCATAAAGTTCCCAAATCCAAAAAACCGGCCAAGTGGAGTCGGTCTCGCCCACCGAGGATCCGTACTTTTTAGTATTTGTTGTTATAGCGGCAACAGAAATACATCATCTGTGAAGATTTCAACTGTCTAGCTATCACGGTTCATGAGATACAGCCTGGTGACAGACATACGGACAGACGGACAGTGGAGTCTTAGTAATAGGGTCCCGTTTTTACCCTTTGGGTACGGAACCCTAAAAAAATTGTAGTATGGCATTTTCTAAAATAAATTTTGAAAACCTGATTCTTTCAAATCTAGACATTCTTGGGCTCGTTCTACTCAGAATCGACAGCATTCTCCATCCTGCTTTTAAAAAAAGATGTCCAAATATGTCCATTCCATTACGTCACGTTTTAGTGTGAATTTTTTTCTCACTTGTATGTGTGTGACGTAGTGGAATGTCGTGTACAATTTTCATACAAATTTTTGGGACATTTTTTTATCATCAGGTTTGATTGAGTATGCTAGTGATTCTGAGTTAAAAGAACCAAAAGACACCAGTATCTGTGAGAATCAGGTTTTCAATATTTATTTTAGAAAACGCCCAGTGTACCATTTTAACCCCTTGTCCGGCCGCACCAATCTACAAGGTTTGAGAAAAAATCCAAATATATTCCAATTAATTCATCTTTGATGATTTATTTGAAGACACACTCACATTTCCCAAAAGTGCAATCAAATTTGAACCTTAAATCGGAATGCTAAAGTTGAAATTCTAATGGCGCGTATGTGGGCGATAAATCGTACTACTGGAAAAGGGTTAAATAAAATGGCCCGCGAGCATTCCGCGCAAATGATATCACTTATCACTTTACCTATATCAAAATGTGTTCGAATTGGCCTTCCGTGCTAATACGTTATTTTATTAGACTCTGGGGGACTTTTTAAAAGGCACTCCTTTTATTATCGTGTGACTTGCGTGTGGTATGACATGAGACATGAATTACATAAGGAATACGGTGGGTTTTTATACAATTCTGTTCCGTTAATTTAACAAGCTTTATACCTCTCGTGTTGAATGACAACCCTTGACAGTTGGTTTTTATGTTAGCAGAGCTGTTATGTAAGACTACATAACGTAGACATTTTTTGAAGTTTACCACATTTTATGTAGAAATTTTACGTTAAAAAACCGGCCAAGTGCGAGTGGGACTCGCTCACGGAGGGTTCCTTACCATTACACAAACATCGGCAATATTAATTTTATTCTGTTTTTAGTATTTGTTGTTATAGCGGCAATAGAAATACATCATTAGATTCTGTGTAAATTTTACTGTTTAGCTATCATGGTTCATGGACGGACGGACAGCGGAGTCTTAGTAATAGGGTAACATATAAAAACAAAATGTAAATGGGTAAATAAAAAAATGCTTAGAATGTGTAAACAAAGAGATAAAATGTACAAAATTTGGAAAAAAGCGCCGGAAAAAATTGAAAATAGAATTTTATACAATAAGTATCGTAATAAAACAAATAAATATATTAATTTCATTAAAAATAAGTACATTAAACAAGAAATTACTAAAAATTTTAAAAATTCGAAAAAAATATGGCGCATAATTAATGAACTGTGCGGCAAAATAAATTGTTCCATTGATGATGTAATCATGAAATATTTTAAAATGAATGAAAGAGAAATATGTAGTAATTTTGCCCAAGAATTTCAAAATAATGTAAAGAAAATATCAGTTACATGTAAAACACAAATTCTGGACCATACCGGGTTCGCCGGGGGCGCAGATGTGGCAATGAGGGTTAAAAAGGCGACATGCGACAATATTTCTAAAATAATTAAAGGTCTAAATGATAGAAAAAGCCCTGGGTATGACAAAATGCGAGTCATGGACATTAAAAAAAATTGTATTAAAATAACACCAATTCTTACTCACTTGATTAACACCTGCCTTGCCACATCGGTATATCCCGACGAACTCAAAACGGGTATAATACGCCCTATTTATAAAAAAGGAGCGCATAGTGATTGTAATAACTATAGACCAATTACTATATTGTCGTGTATCGATAAGATAATTGAGAGATACCTCGGTAACGAAATCAGTAACTTTTTGACTCAAAACAATATAATTAACAGTAAACAATACGGTTTTCAAAAAAATCGAAGTACCTCTCAGCTACTTCGCGACTTCAACAATGAAATCAACGAGCACATGCATGAAAAAAGGCATGTGCTCGTTGTTTTCATTGATTTCAGCAAAGCTTTTGAAATGCTAGATTATGAAACGTTATATTACAAATTAGAGCAGAGCGGTATACAGGGTCCTCTAGTTAACTTGCTGAAAAGCTATCATAAAAATAGACATACACGAGTAAAAATAAACAATACATACAGTGACGAAATAAAAACCGAAAAAGGCACGGCGCAGGGATCCATAATTGGACCAACGGAATACCTGCTATATGTTAATGATATGTGCAACATAATAACTGAGGGCTCTGTCTATCAGTTCGCGGACGACACATGCATTATCACAGCCGACCGCGACATAGCTGCCGCAGAACGCATAATGCAATCCAACTTTAACACCCTCTGCAAATGGGCGCACGATGTCGGTTTAGTAATTAACGCCCAAAAGACCAAGATAATGCATATTCGTTCAGCTCACAATAAAACTACTCATAATATTACTGTATTTGCACACCAACATAGCTGCCTGCACCAGCATAATATCACAACGTGTAACTGTGAAAAAATTGAAGTGGTCACAGAGCACATGTACCTTGGGTTAATAATCGACCACAGATTCAACTGGGGACCACACATTAATTATGTGTGCGATAAGTTGAGAGCCATCCTAAGTAAAATGTCAACATTAAGATATAAGTTACCGTACAAAACCCTACGTATGTTGTACTTAGCCCTTGCTGACTCTGTGATCGGTTACGCTCTGAGTACTTATGGTAAAACCTATAAAACATATATAGAAAAAATATATAACTTACAAATAAGATTATTGAAGACACTTGTACCTAAGCATATCAAAAAGAAGTACGAAACAGACTATTCCCAACTTTTCAAATACTGTAATTTACTCCCAGTTCAAAATATGTGTAAACTAGCCATACTAACAGAAGAATATCACCATGTTACTAAACTAAAAGAACACAAAAGATGTACAAAACTAAGATGTCTACAGAACCAAAACAAATATTGTATACCCAAATATAACAACATATATGGCACTAGGCTGTACACATATATATTACCTAAAATATTGAATGATCTGCCAGAAGTTGTTTGTGCTAAATATTTAAATGGTAAACATATAAAAAATGTCGTTAAAATGCACTTATTAAAAACTAACGACACAAGCTATGTATACTAAGAATCATATTTATGATAAGATATAGGATATAATATTGTTTTTCTTTATGTTATTCTCGAACTCCCCATCGGCACACAAACCTCCATAAGGTTTTGCCTACGATGGGTCTTGTAATGATCTAAAAAAACTGTAATTTGCTTCCTTATTCAATAAATTAAAAAAAAAAAAAAAAAAGGTGCCGTTTTTACCCTTTGGGTACGGAACCCTAAAAACAATAAAACGGTAAAAACATATTTCTTCAATTGTTTTAAAATTAAGCCAAGCCAATAGAGACTTTAATTAACTGTCAGAAGGACCATCAATCGACGCGAGAGGTATACGCACATCAACTTATGATTGTCATTGTTATCTACTAGGTATTTTGGTTGACGACGGTTGGCTGTTGACGGTTGACGACCGGTCTGGCCTAGTGGGTAGTGACACTGCTTGTGAAGCCGAATAAGATTGGTCCTGGGTTCGAATCCCGGTAAGGGCATTTATTTGTGTGATGAAAACAAGAATTTTGTCCTGAGTCATGGGTGTTTTCTATGTATATAAGTTTTTATTATCTATATAAGTATGTATATCGTCGCCTAGCACCCACAGCTTTGCTTAGTTTTATAAAAGGTTGATCTGTGTAAGATATTTTGGTTTTTTGGTTAGATTTATACGTATTATTATTTTATGTTAGAAACATAACTTTTCTGCTTTGCCTGATTGTTCACTGTTAGAGAATACTTTATATACTGATGTATTTCAATTTTTGTAATATAGATAAATTAAATAATTATATTGCATATATACGCGATACGAGGAATTCACTAGGTCACTCATTTACTGAATAAAGTGGATTATCCAATAAAACGACTCAGTTGACGTTCAAATGTTTATATTCCAATACCAAGCATTTGAATATTTAATCACGCCTATGCTTATATCTGGATTCAGTATGGACTTATCTTATGGGACCATAACAGTCGAATAACCTTTTTTGTACCAGAAAGCTGCAAGCGTTAAAAAGATCAAAGTACTCCAGCATGAATTTAGTTATATTATAATTAGATAAGTATATTTTAATAACAAAACTTCCGTGAGACATATTAGACATATTAAATATATTAAAAACGGGTCACTCACGTGTTTTAAGTCGAAAACGCTCGACATGTTTCACTCCGTTTTCGACTTAAAACACGTGAGTGACCCGTTTTTAATATATTTAATATAGATAAGTATATTAGTTAGAACAATAAAAGCTACAACTTGGAAAGGCCCAGTAGGCAAAAGGGAAGCAGGAAGACCAAAAGAACGGTGGGCAGACGAAATATCGAAAGTGGCCGGTAAAAGCTGGATGGAGACAGCCAAAGACCGAAGTTGCTGGATAAAGTTGGAGGAGACCTTTACCCGAAAGGGGCCTTAAATAAAATAAAAAACAACTATTATCTTCAACAAACTTTAATAACAACTGTTTATGAAAGTATTATAAAAAAAATATAACAAATATAACAATATGTAACAAATAGACTAAGTTTACTTAAGGAATAAAGAAGGTTTATAATAATAATATTAGTTAGAAACCACACCATCTTTAATTAAATTATTATAAAAAGAGATACTATTTTTCTCAAACAGGAGATAAATCACAAAAGTACAGTTGTTATATTTCTATTTATCAGAATCCTCGGTATAACGCAGATGTCAGCGCACTTTATGGCGTAATATTCAATGATTTATTAGCGTTTTCATCTTGGAATATTTAATTTAAATTTTTTTAGGTGTTAGAAAGTGACTGGGAGATTTTTCTACAATGTGGGCTTATGAAGTGAAAGTCGGCTTAGGTTCAATTCATGCCTCATTTGATTAAATTGAATGATGATAATGATAGGTAAGTATTGTTCTTGAATGTCTATTTTTTTAGGTTATAAAAATATTTACATAAGAGAACGATCAGTATCTGTCAATTTTTTTAAAATAATATATCATTTAGATATCTAGAGTTAAACCAAGAAAAGCTTGTAGAGATTTTGATAGCACACGTAGTGCAAGTGTTATTTTGAACGTCAAACTTCTATGAAATTATGACCTTTAAATAACACTTGCACTGCGTGTGCTATGAAAATCTTTGCAGACTTTTCTTGGTCTAACTCTATTTATTTATTTATTTATATTAAGAAGCACCATAGACGATGCAGGCCGGGGTTCAGGCAGACCAAAAAGGAGATGGCGGGACGACTTGGACGCATTCTACCCCAAATGGTGGGAAAATGCCGATGACAGGGTCGAGTGGAGAAAACGAGGGGAGGCCTTTGCCCAGCAGTGGGACACCGAAGTAGGCTAATAAAAAAAAATATTAAGAAGAACCAACGGCTTTAAACTTACAATAGGACAACAAGATTAAAACAGACAGCCAAAGGAACTCCTACCTGTGAGGTTAGTCATAAATCATTCTGATGACAGTGTATGTCTGAAATAGCCTGTTAAATGCGGTGAGGCAGAGAAGTAAATGAAATGGCAAAAAAATGCTTCGCGTGCTACAAAATAGGTCATCGCAGCATTTCATTAGAGTTAGACCAAGATAAGCCTATAACGATTTTGGCAATCTTGTCAAATTTCACTTTAACTATAAGGTTTTTTAAATAAATCTTGACACAGCTCACTTTACTTATAGGATTTTATATAAAATAAAAGATAACCTTTGATTATTAATGAAATAAATCTTGACCCAGTTCCCTTCAATTATAAGATTTTATATAAAATATTATCCTCTGATACAAAGAAAACAAAAAAACCGGCCAAGTGCGAGTCGGACTCGCGCACCGAGGGTTCCGTACTTTTTAGTATTTATTGTTATAGCGGCAACAGAAATACATCATCTGCGAAAATTTCAACTGTGTAGCTATCAGGGTTCATGAGATACAGCCTGGTGACAGACAGACGGGCAGACGGACAGCGGAGTCTTAGTAATAGGGTCCCGTTTTTACCCTTTGGGTACGGAACCCTAAAAATACATGTTAGAATTTAAACTAAAATAGAAACCTACCTACCTACGAAATAAATATGAGTACCTAGTGTTTCTACTTGAAATAGGTAGCACAGATCCAAACATTTTCATAAACATAAACATTTGTTACATTTTACCGTCCGAATTTTTAGAAGAAACATTTAAATCTACACAACCTCGAATGTGTAAAAGGGCACGGGAAATGACTAATGACCTTTAGACCCTGATTCGTTTGCGATACAGCCAGTAATTATGCAAAAACCCGCGTGATTTTTAATCCCCTGCCGTCCATGCAAATCAAACATCCCCTTTGCGATAACAACTTAAAATAAACCTTATAATAATGTAATATAGCCCAAAAAATCAAACAATACCCGGCAGATATGAGTTGCAACGGTTAATGGAAAAAATAATTTTGTTAGCTGTGATTTAAGTGGATTAGGTTTGATGAAAAAAACTGACCACCAATTAAGCGGGTCAGAGTGTATTAGATCATAAGCGCCCTCCGCACTCGTGTGCGAATCGCGACGCGAGGCCGCGAACGCGAATGTTAGCGGGCGTCGCAGATCTGTGAAATTAACTCCACAGCCACACGCGTTCTCGGCCTCGCGCCGCGATTTGCGCACGAGTGTGGAGGGCTTATAAGGCGAATTTGTATATTTTGTGTCCGGGTAATTGTAATGAAAAAAAAATTTGGTTCGCAACAACACGTGTTACACACGGCGCATGTTACGTTTCTTGCGTGAGTTAGTTGTGAACAACGGTATAAAGAAGCATGTTTTGACGACCGGTCTGGCCTACTGGGTAGTGACCCTGCCTGTGAAGCCGATGGTCCTGGGTTCGAATCCCGGTAAGGGCAATTATGTGTGTGATGAGCACAGATGTATTTGTTCCTGAGTCATGGGTGGGTGGTGGTGGTTGGGTGGTTGGCAAAATCCCTCCTGTCAAAACCCACAAGAGCTTTGACACTTAGGCTTTTTGAAGAGAGGGCTTGACACTCTTTGATAGAGAAAGATAGTCTTATTGCGATAAGATGAAGAGAGGAATGAGAAAATAGTGCCATGCTTTGTCTATATCACCGACCGGGCATTTTTTCATGGTCGGGTTATGGCATCATAGCAAGGAGGCGATGGCGAAATACCGAAATTTGTAAGTGAAAAAAGTTTTATGCTGCCATATACATGAAACTGCCAATACATGAATATGTACGAATATGTACGCGCTAGGAAGCTTATTGGAGATGCGGGATTAGTAGAGGCTAGACTGCAGAGCCTTGAATACCGTAGAAAGGTAGCTTGTTTATCGGTGTTCTACAGGATACATTTCGGGGAGTGTGCGATGGGATTACATAATTTAATCCCCCCATCTCCATTCTGCCACCGTGGGACTAGACGCGGACTTGCGTTTCACCCTTACGTCGTTACTCTGCCACTGATTCGTACTAAGCGCTATGCATCCAGCTTTATCATGCGAACGGCTAAGGAGTGGAATTCACTTCCTGCAAATATATTCCCAGTCCACTATAACTTGGATCTTTTTAAATCAAGAGTGAATAGACATCTTTTAGGTAAGCATGATCCATCCTAGACTGCATCGGCACTTACCATCAGGTGAGATTGCGGTCAAATGCTTGCCTTTTTTTAATAAAAAAAAAAAATGTTTTTCTCTTACCCCTGGTCGCTCGGTTTCATGTCTATAACTACTTGTATATACTATGTCTATGGCGTCAACGCTGTTGATGTGTCACTGTCAATCTTCTTGATGAAATCAGTGATGGATGGAACGTTCTAATCGCGATAGCAATGCGGCAAGTAGGTATGTATAAAGACAGTACACAATGAAACCCGGTCATGCATGATCTGGTATATCTTTTACTGAATGCACATATTCAAGCTGGTCTTTTATTTTAATAATCTGTAATTATAATAAAAATTAGTTTATAAGTTTAGTTATAATAAAAAATGGGCTTCTGTGAGTTTTCGCCAAATCAAATAATATTCTATCATACATCGAATTTTTTGCCCAGCGTTTTATGATAATCTTCACTCGCTTCATACTGTGCCACAATTGTATTAATATTTTCATAAGACATTTTATGCTGATTAGAATGTCATTTTATCAAAAACATACTTTTTAAAACTTTTCTACTTGAGGTAGTCAGGAAAACTTTCTACTCCAAGCACTGAAAATTGTTTTTGTATGGGAGGCATTTTTTGGCAAAAAGTCAAATTCACCAAAATTAAAACACCTCAGAACTATCTCAATCTGAACACAATCAGAAAAATGTTAGGTATTGTGAAGAGAGAATATAATAAGGTATAATTTGGTTTCTATAAAAAAACTGTAATAGATGTCATATATAAAAAAAAAGTGACGAAGCCCTCCAGTGGTGAAGGCCGGATTGGTTTCTATAATAAAAAATAATAATAAAAAAATTTGTAAAGACTGTCAGAAGACCGTGGGCAAAATATTATAGGTACTGTGGAATATATAACGCTCAAAATCACAGACAGTCAACTTAATATTATGTTTCTAATTTTATTTTGTAGATTAATAACCATAAATTATTAAACAAAAATTTTACTTTCGTAAGTAGGGACACAGCTTTGTAGAATGAGATATGAATATCGTCATCTCATTCTAACAAATAGTTCTGTCCCTAGTTGCCTAAGTAAAACTCACAAGTGCATCTCAGGCCTAAGCACGAATACTCGTTTGTGTTATGTCGCGCTTCAAAAATCGCCGCCCTATATTGCTTACTAGCTTTTGCCCGCGACTTCGTCTGCGTGGACTTAGTAACCCCAGCTAGAGTAAGAATAGCGCCTGGAGAAAGTCTTATAGCAATCATTCAATTTGAGCATAATATGCACACAAATATTAGGCAACTCATTAATATCTCAATTCCACCATGATTCCACCCCGCGCTTCACCCTCTTATGGGATGACCTTCCCCGGGACTCAAACTATCTCTTCGCCAAATTTCAACTAAATCGGTTCAGCTGTTTAAGCGTGAAGAGGTAACACACACAAACAGACAGATTTTCGCGATAGACTTTTGGATTTTTAACGAGCACAATGATATTTACTTAATATTGACTGTGACGTAATTTTGAAATACAGTTTCAAATAATTTATTACTTTGACTGAAGAAAGATAAAAATATTCAAATAACTTTCTATCGCTGAATACCTACAAGGTTAAATTCCCCAAACACTAATAAAAATGTTTATTTATAAGTATCTTAGATGTTTATTTTTACTTTGAACAGTAGTGCCTATTTAATGACTGATTTTGTATATTTTAGGCCTTTAGGGCATTCCAAGAAAATAAATGAAAAGTAGAATATTAAGCGAAACAATTTCCGTTAACGGCTTAAAATACGATGGAATAGTACATTTCGATGCTAGTGCGGAAAGTATGTCATTACTTCACGAGTACCGAGTTATCGGGACGAGTGAAGAATGACATTTCCGCACGTGTATAGAACGACGTTTTTTAATACAGTTGCGAAAAAATAAGAAAAACAACAAGTACGGAATAACAACAATATCGAATGCTGCCTTTGACAACTTAGCTTGCAGTAAGAAAAAAAACCGGCCTTGTGAGAGTCGGACTCGCCCACCGAGGGTTCCGTACTTTTTAGTATTTGTTGTTATAGCGGCAACAGAAATACATCATCTGTGATAATTTAAACTGTCTAGCTATCACGGTTCATGAGATACAGCCTGGTGACACACAGAGAGACGGACAGACGGACAGCGGAGTCTTACTAATAGGGTACCGTTTTTACCCTTTGGGTACGGAACCCTAAAAACGCCTCTTCTTTGACAGCTATTCCTACCTCTACCTTCCATAGCTATTCTGTTCCATTCCGATGACTTATTAAGAAAGGTTTTTCAATATTCAATATTAAAAAATAAACGTGTTATAATGATGAAGAGGTAAGTAATAAAATATGAAATATTTATATTTTTCGTATTCTTATATTAACAGTAGGTTTTAATGTTGATTACGACGTTTAAAGGAAACTAATATTAACACTCATCAAAGAAAAATTGATTATCAGATGACAATTTCTCTGAAATGAGACTAAGGCCAGGATTACACTTGTAAGTTTTACTTACGTAAGTAGGGACACAGCTATACTACAGAATGAGATATGAATATCGTTATCCCATTCTAGTAAATAGCTTTGTCCCTACTTACGTAAGTAAAACTTACAAGTGTAATCCTGGCCTAATAAAAGTTAAGTGCATATAATAATATATGAATAATGGGCTTAATATTTAAGCTAACATGTGTCTACATTGTTTACTTATTTTTATTATTTTGTATTTCTTTCCATTTTTGACATTTAAATTGTTAAATGATCGTCAAGATCATAATATATTATACAGTCGTGTAAATTGGCATTGCATAATTTTATACAGTAATAAAGAATGAAATCAAATACTACTGCAGTAATTATTATTCACGCAGGACGGCGTTGTCGCCGTGATCTAGGAGAAAAGGGTCTTCTCCGAGACCACGGGGACAACGCCGTCCTCGAAACGTCAGAGGTAAACTTAAAACTTATTTTACGCGATTAAGTCCCGTCGTTGCGAATAATAATGAGTAAAAATCGTGAAAGTTTAAATTGTACTGCAGTAATGTTGGGTATCTGAATCCGTACCAGGGTTAATATTACAGAATGAGATATGAATATCGTTATCCCATTCTAGCAAATAGCTTTGTCCCTACTTACGTAAGTAAAACTTACAAGTGTAATCCTGGCCTAATAAAAGTTAAGTGCATATAATAATATATGAATAATGGGCTTAATATTTAAGCTAACATGTGTCTACATTGTTTACTTATTTTTATTATTTTGTATTTCTTTCCATTTTTGACATTTAAATTGTTAAATGATCGTCAAGATCATAATATATTATACAGTCGTGTAAATTGGCATTGCATAATTTTATACAGTAATAAAGAATGAAATCAAATACTACTGCAGTAATTATTATTCACACAGGATGGCCTTGTCGCCGTGATCTAGGAGAAAAGAGTCTTCTCCGAGACCACGGGGACAACGCCGTCCTTGAAACGCCGGAGGTAAATTTAAAACTTATTTTACGCTATTAAGTCCGTCGTTGTGAATAATAATGAGTAAAAATCGTGAAAGTTTAAATTGTACTGCAGTAATGTTGGATATCTGAATCCGAACCAGGGTTAAAACGCAGCTGTTTTTAAGGGATTTTGTGATAACAAATTGATGAGTGCTCTCAATGTAGGTGAGCTTAAAAGTGAATAATTGACCGGCCTTTGATGTTATATGAAACTTTAAATAACGTAATATTAACGAAAAGGTTTATATATATAAAGGTGATAGTATCGTTACGAAAAATACGAGAAAATATTATTTTTGAATTTTAAATTTACGTTTACTTTTCAACAATTATTACAAAGATTTTTGGTTTTATCTAATCATATTATAGATTTTATTAAATAAATGTCAATATACAAAAAAAACAATTCAATAACAACTTAAGACTAAACTTAAGCCTAGTCAAAGAGTCCCCCCCCCCCCCGAGTTGTCCCTGGCGCAAAGGTGCCCATCACACTAGCCGCGTTACCACGTTGAATTGCGATGGACAACCTTTGCACCAGGTACGAACCCGCGCGGGCGTCAGACCCCCTCTCCCTAATACGACGTCCCACTTCCCTAGTAAAGGCAATAGCCTCTGACCCCCAGCACCCAGTAGTCTCGAACGCCAGGGGTACAAATCATATTTAATTTTACTACTTTCGCTCGAGAGATTAAAATTATAGTTCTTAATTTGAAAATTATGTATTGACGTGGTCGAAACACTGCGGAACCTAATAATTAAATTGGTTTTAGTCACTCGCGCGACATGTTTCGGAGAGCCTAGGTCTCCTTTCTCAAGCACTAATAGTGCGAGCAGCGTTCACGACGACCGTGTATTGCGTACAGTGAACAAGTGAGTCTAAACCGTAAAATGATTTAATGTTAGTATGTCTCACAACAGTTTAAATTCAATTAAATTGGTTCACTTTTTAAGTATTTTTATTTTTATTTATCACAATTTTGATTTAAATCTAATCCTTAATCCTTTTCTCCCTCAGTTACCTACCCTAATTAACTACGTTAGTTTAAAATTTATTCTAGAAATTAGTTGAAAAGAAACCAGCATAATTTCTACGTAAATGAAAGTTAGATGGTAACCTCAGTAAGGTTTAATTAAAAATAATATAATGAACGTTATGCTCTATTTTAATTTCTTAAGTTGTGCTTTTATTAAATCCGCGAAGGCATTATTATTATGATAAGCTAACAAAATAGTTTTCATTTATTTAACCTCGCGAGTCTAAATGTACATTAAAATGTACATATTCATTGCAATCTAATTTGAACCTTTTGATGAAACAAATAGAGTATCATTTCTTTAGTTTCACTGCGTTGCAAAACAAACGAAATTCGTTCCAATTTACTTATAGAATAAGGTCCAAATTAAAAATGAAAAACTTTATATGGTGGGTCTACGAGGTTGACATGCCGAGATAATTTTTTTTTTTTTTAAGTGCACTAGGTTCAGACAATACGGTTATATAGTTGATCAAACCAATTTGTCAGTCAGTAACAACCAGCAAAATTATACTTATATTGGGGCGCTAGTACTAGTGTAAGACAAAGATAGTATGATTCTCTCTGTCTATGTTTGAAATGAGACAGTCCTTTGACAAACTATACCAAAATTTTTATCAGCAATCTTGAGGCCTTTCTCGAGTAATTTCATCGATTGTCTTGACTATTGCTCGATAGAAAAAAATCACGAACATCGGTCTACAAATTTAACTTAACTTAAAAATTAACGTAACTATCAAAACGTAAATGTAACAATTTTTGCACAAAAGCTATATTATGAAAATTGCTTGCGCAACTACATTTTTGATCGAACTTATCGTTTACTTTTTATTTGTTAAAACTTACAAAAAATAAAAACTCATAAATGTCAATCATGAAATCCGCTAACCCGGGCACGCACAGCCATCTCACTATATGCTCGGTATAGTGAGTGAGAGAAGGACCTGATTCCACGGGGCCTTAAAAAATAATTATGTTATTGTAAATACTAAAAATACTTTAGGTCAGACATCAGATATACTAGATACCTATAGGATCGAACCGCACTGTGAACACAATTAATGTCATTAACGCGCATTCGCGTTACACCCGTTAATGATATTTATTATCTGTCCAAAACGCGAGAGTTGAAAGCGAACAGTGTGAAAACTGTTGACCTTTACAAAATCGGATCCCAATTGCCAGCATCTAAAGCATAATAAATTGAATCAAATCAAAGATAATCTTACTAGACCTAGTCCTAAGATGAAATTGTTGAGATCCCTAAGGAATATTAGTACGTGAGAAGGGTAAAATAACCGAGAGACAAACGATTCCAGAAATTCATAGTGTCTCAATATTATTTTGCAAGAGACATGTTTGGCGAAAAGTTGGACCGACGATAAAACTTTTCAATACCCTTATTTGTAACGTAAATAATAAATGTTAGAGGCACTTTGGCTTCCTTTTGAAACTGATTTGTGGTCGAATAAAGGGTTAATAATTCTGTAGTTCGCTTCTGTTATATCGCGGCTTTTATACGTTATGGCAATTTATAATATTTTTTCTGTTAAATAATAAGGTATACCATACGATCAAAATATTTATCAGTACGGTTTTTACTCACTATTATTTTTAGTCGCTTTTGGCGACATGTTTCGGATTCTTTGGGAATCCATCCTCAGGCACGAGTGTCCGCGGCGGTTGTACGTCGTGCATCGTGCACTGCCCGCGCCGCCCGCCTCGTCGCACGTTGCGCACGCGCTGATAAATATTTTGAAATGTGTCTCACGATAGTTTAAGTGCGATTATACCATACGATACTCGTTTCTGTTTTAATTTATCTGTAAAAATATAAAGTGCGACCTCCATGTATTTAAAAACTTTCACAAATTACTTCTATAAAAATATTGGATAAGACACTGTTTCCATGATATATAAATCGTAATGTGTAGGTGTGCAGATTTGTGTCTAGGTAAGTATAGTCTGCATTTTACATTTTTCGCCGAAGACCGTAATCTGTTAAGCAAAAGCCATTGTTCCTTTTCTGCGAGCGGTCGCCCATTGTCTACCATTGTCTCTGACAATGGCATATGCCGTAGCACGCGCTCAGACTCAATGGTACACAACCAACACAATTGTGGGCGTCCTCTCGCATAAAAGGAACAATGGCTTTTGTTTAACAGATTACCTTTTTAGGCGAAAAAGTCGTTTGCAAAGATGCAGTCTATACCTTCTGCAAATAATATGGATTGGTACAAAAGTTGATTTTAATAATTATTACCTAAATTTAAATTATTAGGTATTCGTATTTGCTTACATATCCCTATAAATTTGGTTGGTGTCTTTGCATGTTCTTTATAAAGTACTGGCGTTATTCATTAACGCGTTACTGGCCTAAATTAGCTATGAATAGTTTGTCTTTCTCTGTCATTTTGACTTATGTATCTGTAAGAAAGGGATAAAATATAATTTTATTAAATCAGGCCCGTAAAAATTTATGAATAAGGCTTAGAACGCACTGCGGTTTTTCAAATGCAGTTCCGCAACCGCAAAAAAATGTAACGTACGCCATGCTTTATAAGCGCACGCACAAGACTGAAACCGCAAGAAATTAGACTAAAACCGCAAGTAAAAAACCGCAGTGCGTTCTAAGCCTGGTACGTCTTTAAATCAACACCATCTTAGAGCACAACCCACTACAGCTTTCACTAAAATATGGCGTTTTGTAGCACAATAGGAATGAAAATACATTAAATGTAAGTCGAGATCTATGCTCGCGCCCACGCACGTAATAGTTAAGACCCTTTTTATTTTTTATTTAATCTGTCAGGATGTCGCCGTCGACGGATACGTCTGGGAGGACATCATCATCATCATGTACAGTTACGCTCCGTAATTGTTGAGACATTTCGGCTGTAGCTAAATTGAACATTCCATATCGTAAGTATACTAGTAGTACTTACTTACTCACTCTGGCGCAGCGACCCAAAGTGTGTCTTGGCCTCCAACACGACAGTTCGCCACTGATCCCGGTCTTGTGCAGTTTCTCGCCAGTCTTGGACCTGGAGCTCGCGCAGATCAGCGTCCACCACATCCGCCCGTACCTAGGTCGCCCGACCGGGCGGCGTGCTGTAGGTTTTCCCTCAAACGCTCTTTTCACCGCCCGATCGTCTCCCATTCGCTCCAGATGGCCGAGCCACCGAAGCCTTTGCGCCTTTGTCACACCAATGATGTTTGGTTCAGCAACTAATTGTTCAATTTCGGCGTTTTTGCGGATTCTCCAACTGCCATCGGGTCTCTGCATTGGACCGAGGATTTTGCGGAGAATCTTCCTCTCACAAGTAAGTAAGTAGGTAGTAAGTATTGAATAACCATTTTTTTTGTAATATGTAGTGTCAACAGACAAATATTACGTGTTAAATGAGAATGGAATGGCAGAATTTGTAACTTGGCATCAGTTTCGCTATACGTTGGAGCACCTGTAGAAACATTTCATCTGAATAATTGTCATTCAGTAGAATCGATTTTTATAATTTAACTAACTACTCGTATAATAATACCTTATAACAGCCGATTTTGTCTGATATTACACGTATGTTTTATAGTCATTCCTAAGTAGGTTTTATAGTCACTATCATTCTCCACTAGCATTTAAAAAAAACTTAATTTACCTACACACTGAAAATATGCTTCTTTGCTTAAGGTACCCTGCGTCAAAGAAGGTCGTTCTTAAACTTGCCTACTTTCATTATTTCATAATTTTATTAGTGCGAATAGGTACTAATTTTGCGTTCTCAAGTTCGCTAGTACCGTAAACCAAACTACAAGTTGATATTAAACAAATAAACATGAAATAATAAAAAACCGGCCAAGTGCGAGTCGGACTCGCGCACCGAGGGTTCCGTACTTTTTAGTATTTGTTGTTATAGCGGCAACAGAAATACATCATCTGTGAAATTTTCAAATTGTAGCTATCATGGTTGTTGAGATACAGCCTGGTGACAGACGGACTGACGGACAGCGGAGTCTTAGTAATAGGGTCCCGTTTTTACCCTATGAGTACGGAACCCTAAAAATAACGAAGTGCCTTCTTTAGCGCAGGGGACCTTATCATCATTCACATATATTAGATCCAGATTTTTCTACCAGCAAAGCATTCTCAGTTGAAAAATTAAACGGATTACCGTTTAACAAAAGAATTATGCAAACAAACCAGCCATACAACGGGCGTTAGTAAACTTATTGAATCAGAAGGCAATTAGTGGCGGCTGCCTGATAACGAGCGGAATCTTTTAAAGTTGTGTTCGAAATTTGAATGAAATATTGTTTCGGGATAAAGGTTAAAATGAAAGTAGGCCGAACCAGAAAGTAAACAGATTGCAGAACTTCAAATGCCTGTGAGCAAAATAAAAGATTTTTTAAAAGATTATTGGGATTTTTTTGCAATTATTGCCACAATCACACTAATATTACCTCAATATTGCGAAATAGACAACATTACGGAGATGTTCATGAGAATCTGGTGAAAATACTACCAGACAGCATGCTGTACCGCAAATTGATAGAAACTACTGTGTTCAGCACAAATTAATTGCAGGTATGTAAGTTTAGTTTAAATGTAGTAGTAAAATAATGTAAAGTAAAAAAACACCCACACGCATCATTCCTGCAAACTAGCAAAAATATTGCCAACATTACATGGAAGCATGAAGCTAACCAACCTATTTTTACAGCATACGCTGTTACGCTGATACACTTATAAGCATTATTTGCGCAGTATTCAAAACTCATGCATCCCATGCATGCGCACGGTTGTTGTTGGCTTTCAAAGGTCTATAGTACATTATTGTCGAGGCTCGGAAGTAGCTACTTGCTGGCTGAGGATTCGTTTTAAACGGACGACCTTGGGAGTACGTTTAATTGAATCCGAAGCCAGCAAGTAGCCTTCCTGCCAAGTCATATATAGTGCTTTTCTCAAAAATGGCGCAATAAATGCAAATATAATAGAAATATTTTACAGAAGCAACGTTCTTATGTATATATTTTCACAGAAAAAAGTAAAAAGATTTGCTTTGCCGCCGTTTTTTTTTTATTAAAAATGGAAGTGTATTTTTCTGCTGAAAATACGCCAACCTATTTGAGACACCTAAATAGTCGCGGTATAATAATAAGTACTGATCATCTGTTTGGCTGTTTAATGGACCTATGCCTTCATTTGATATGGTCACTTCAACTTTTAAAAGTTTGTAACTCGACAAATAATGGAATTTGTATGCAACTGCAACATTGCAGTCCCGAAATCGAGACTGCAATGTTTTTAACTTTTTAATTTTTGACTGACCATAAACTACGCACTTCGCGACCTACTTTTTAACCGGCAACGTCGACTTTGCCGTCCATTTTTGAGAAAAAAATATTGTTTTTCAATAAACCTGCTACAACCATATTATCCTTTTTATTACACAAAACATTGAAAACATTTTCTATACTAGTATTATTTTCCATTATTAACCACAACAAAGGCTACAGTTTGATCAAAACTTAAAACAACAATGCTCGTCTGGTATAATCAGGCAAACGTCTAAGTTCCAAACTTTGAGTTGTCCATGACAGCGATCGAGAGAAAACAATGGCTGTTTCTGTATTAATACTGAAGTTTAGGTACCTATCTATCAGGAACGGGTATTTTAAGGGCAAATCAGTAACGAACGAACGAAACTTATCAGATGCCTAGTTAGGTGGGGTAAGTGAAACTACAGGGAGAAACACCTGTAAAGAAAACGTAATGTAATACTTAATCGTAATGTCAAATTTAATATTATGTACTACTACTGTATATACTATTATGTAGCTACTTAATAGTAGTTAGTTAGGAAGTAACGTAAGACCATAATGTTGTTAAGTAGTGTGTTTTAAATTGCAATGCCCTTACAGGCTTCATATCTGATCATAATTCTTATGTATCACCTTATTAAGTATCTATGAAGGCAATAAATGACTGAATACTGAAAATAAACAACGTAAAGATAAATTAAATGATAATACTAAAAATAAAGCTAATACATAAATTAAATTAACTTTAAAATATTTACTTACGTAAGGACCTCATACGGCTTCTCTTACCCCTAGCAAAAAAAAACGATGTTTCTCTTACCA